>NC_141138.1:34667632-34828049 GCF_053477565.2 Lygodium microphyllum | reverse complement strand
GCATTCAGCAAGGTTTCAATAGTCTTTTGGTAGGAATCACTCTCATCATAGCACCATTTTTGGCACTCAAAATGATAAATTTAGTTGGGACAGTTTGGACATGCAAATCCTCATGAACAAGCTAAGAGATAAGATTATCTTCTCCAAATTTAATGGCCAATCATATTCCCCAAATGAATTGGAAGAATGGGTTTCAAATCTTGAAGACTACTTTGATATTTTGCCAAGAAATGATGACTAAAAGATCCACTTGGAAGGATTTGCTCATATGTGGTGCCAGTATATTAAGAGATCAACAAGTTGATACTTGGGATGCATTTAAAGCACTTATGGTTCAAGTTTTTGTGTTTCCTATAGAGAAAGAGAAGCCTACCTAGCAGTGGTACAACTTAGAGCAGCGTGGCTTGACAGTTCAGGACTACACAAATCAATTTCTTAATCTCATGATGTATGTTGAGTCCATAAGTGATGATGCAAAGCTGCATAAGTATATATATGTCTTGGATCCTCAGTTATCAGCTGATGTTTTAGTGTAGTCACCTTCCAATTTGTTCAAGGCTATTGAATTGGCTAAAAGATACTCCAGTAATTATCATAGGGATACTTCAGTTCAACCACAGTATGGACAACAAAGAGGCTTGCCTTAGCCATCTTTTGGGCAACCTAGAGGGCTTACAAAGTCCAATTTTGGACAAACAGCAAAGAGGCTTGCCTTAGCCATCTTTTGGGCAGCCTAGAGGGCTTACAAAGTCCAATTTTGGACAAACAACAAAGAGGCTTGCCTTAGCCATCTTTCTGGCAACCTAGAGGGCTTACACAATCCAATTTTGGACAGACATCAAAGAGATGTTCTAAGGCAGGGCCAGTTTGCGGCCGGTGGTGCAAATATGCCATTTAGCACCCCTAGAGTTCCCACATACCCAACCTTCAATGCCTCGAGGCAAACCAATAATTTTAGGGAAGAAAACAATGGTAGGGTTGAGAATAAACAAGGGGACAACAAGAACAAGAATGCCTTAGCCTTTGGAGGTCAACGATCCATTCCCATGGATTTGTACAAAAATAAAGGAAAGAAAAATGACTTTGTTTTAAGTGCGGGGAAAAGTGCACATTTGAACATGCTTCTAAATATGCTTATAGAAATGCAAAGGCAAGAGTCCAAAATATGTTGGTCTTTGAAGACTCAGAGGATAACCATGAGGATGCAAGTGGCTTTGTAATCACTACTAAAAATGATGAGGCTGATGAAGAAATTGGGCAAGAGGAGTTCTTTGACCCTACAGACACCTTTCCTTTTGACCCCGGTGGTCATGTACGCGTAAATATGGGTGACGAGAATAACTCGTATTTTGTTGCCACTATTTTTACTATCTCCTATGGATGAAGAGGGTATCATCCAATACGTTCCAGAGGTAGTCATAGGTCAAAGGGAAAAGAAGTTGTGCTCAAGATCAATGATGGAATACTTGATCAAATGGCAAGGATTGCCCCTTGAAGAGGCCTCTTGGCGACCAGTTTCAATCATGAAAGAGTTCCCTCATCTCATGGAATACTAACTTGGCTAAAATGTAGTCAACAAGTAGCCTGTCCCAGATCATCAGACAACCTGCAGACAGCTTCAATCATGAAAGAGTTCCCTCATCTTATGGGATACTAACTTGGCTAAAATGTAGTCAACAGATAACAGACAACCTGCAGCCAACTCTCTCTTTTCAACCATATTTGATTTTGAATTATGGACAGTATTTAATGCCATACATGGGCTCAAAGTACTCAAAGTAAGCTCAGTTTCTATGTGACAAACACCCCAATCGGAGTTATCTATCAAAAGTTATTACAGATTTACTACAACAAGGTCCTGTAGTAGACAACATGATGTCCACTGTGTGCAGCACTCAATTCCTCACTGAATATGGATCAAAATTAGATTTTTCTTATTTTCCAACCATACCCATACATCATATTATATCCACGACCCAACATACATACATAACCCCCACATGGTTTATTGAATAACCCCTTGTAATCATGCAGCAGAGTAGTACTCTGGAGTGCCTTGCCCTACCCTATTTTGTAATAAGTGCCCTTTTTTTTAGGGAAAAAATATTTAGGTGGGGATGGAATTTAAGAGATGGGAAATATAGGGAAAAATACGGGAATAAAATAATGGAGGAAAAATACATGCTACATTGGCGGTATATAAGATGTAAAAGACTTGAAATTTTTTCTATCAGATTATAATAACAAGTGTCCATCTTCTCTCCCGCTCTTTAGCTTTCATAGCTTCCTTTCTTCCTTTTTCATTTCTCTCTCTCTTCTTTTAGTCTTTGTCTCTCCTCATCACTCTCTTTGTCTCTCTTCTTCTCTCTCTTCTATAGTCTTCTCTCTTCTCTTTCTCTCTCCTTGACCTCTCCTTCACACGCACACACTCTCTCTTCATATATATATATTTCACTCTCTTTCTTCCCCTCTCTCTTCTTCTTCTCTTTCCCTTCCCCCTCTCGCCTCACTCAAACTATCCCCCCTCTTTCCTCACTTTTCTTCTCTCTCTCTCTCTCTCTCTCCCTCCCTTCTCTCTCTCCTCTTTTTTTCTTTTTTCTTTTTTCTTCTTCTTCTCTCCTCTTTCTCTCTTCATTCTCTCTTTAAATTTGTTATTTTCTCTCTATCTCTCTCATTTAAATTTTATATTTCCTCTCTCTATCTCTCTCTCTCTCTCTCCCTCTTTTATATTTTATATTTTATATTTTCCTCTCTCTCTCTCTCTCTCTCTCTCTCTCTCCTCTTTTCCTCCCCCTAGCTCTCTCTCAAAGTATGTAAAAAACTGTAAAAAAAGTTTCAATTACAAAATGCTTTTAAAAATGCTTAATGAAAAGTGAAAATTTTAAAAATTATTGTTAAAAATATTTAATTAAAAGATAAGAAAGTGAAAAAAGTTTAAATGAGAAAATTTAATCTAATTGAGAGAGAGAGAGAGAGAGAGAGAGAGAGAGAGAGACTTTTGATTTAATGAAAAAAGCGAGAGGGAAGAGAGAGAGAGAGAGGCTACATGTGGAGGGGGGAGGTAAATGAAAAAGGGGAGGTGGAAGAGTGGGGGAAAGATAAGATGTGCGTGAGAGAGGGTTTTAATTAAAAAGAGGTTTGGGAAGGGGATAAGTTTTGGAAGCCTTTGGAGGTTTGGGATCTACTGAACCTATAACCAAAATAATATAGTACTATAGATTTCCTCTCTATATGTCTCTCTCCCGAGTCCCTCTCTCTCTTATTATTATTATTATTATTCTCTCTCCCTTCTCCCCTTTCTCTCTCTCAAAGTATGTAAAAAACTATGTCAAAATGTTTTAAATAAAAATTTACTTTTAAAATATTTAATTTAAAAAAGAGAGAAAAGTCTAAATATTTTTTTTAAATCTAACTAAAAGAGGGGGAGAAGAGAGAGAGGGAGAGAAACTTTTGATTAAAAAAGAAGTTTGATTTAAGTAAAAAAGAGAAAGGAGAGAGAGAGAGAGAGAGAGAGAGAGAGAGAGAGAGAGGAAGGAGGAGGAGGAGAGTGGGAGGGAGAGAGGGGGGAAATTAGGAAAGAGAAAAGAGAGAGTGAGGGAAAAATAAGAAAGAAGAAGAAGAAGAATATATATATATATATATATATATATATATATAGAGAGAGAGAGAGAGAGAGAGAGAGAGATAAAGAAAGAGATAAGCCCCAAATCTCTAGAGGGCTTCCTAAATCTATCCCCTCCCCAAACCTCAGACTATTTTTAATCCCCCCTCTCTCACGTATAATCTTTTCCACTCTCTTTCCTCTTCCCTTTTTAATTAACCCCTTGGCAAGGTTGAACTACTAAGGAGCGGACATGACTACAATTAGAGATACTAATGATCACCTTTCTCGGAGTGGATGATCTGTTGCACGTAGTAAAGCCGACTCAACAAACCACTGGTTCACCTCTCTCTATTAGCATGTTGGAGCAGCCATGTGTTAGAGAAATCTCATAGGATGGGATATGGAAATTTTTGGCAACATTTCAAGCATAAATCAATGTACAAAATCAAGAAATCACACACTTGGCTCTCCATTGTCAAGTGTTGGAGAGCAAGAATACACAGTTGGAACAGATTGTGGAGGAACGTGCCAAGAGAATCACATACTTGGAAATTAGTATGGTGACACGCACATGCATGGAAACACCAAAAACATGGGCCGGAGTAGTAGCACATACTCCCCCAAATGGAGACATGCATGTACTTTATGCGGAGGGTGGTGATGCAGTGCTAAAGATGTGAAACATAAAGAAAGAGAAAAGCGGACCCAAGACCTAGTTATTTGGGGATTTTCCAAAATAGATGATGAGATTGCACTATCTCTTACTACGAAAGTCATGGACTTTTTCGGTAAACATTTTGCCATGGCAGATGTACCTCTCTTTGGTGCTTGACGTATGGGGAGAAAGACAATGGGAAGGCAAGAGCCATTGATTGTATGCACTCTATTGGATGCACATAAGAGAACTATACTTTTAGATAGTAGTCGAGTATACCTCAAGGGAATAGATTTTTATGTAAATGAGGATCGCACCCCCATGCAGTAGGAGGAACGTCAGAAGAAATACAATAAGTGAAAAAAAATCTAGTGATAACACTACAAAGGATGCATAGGGATGTGTGACCCATGGGAGTTGCACGCTTGTGAAGGTGTTGTTTTGGAATTGCAAAGGGTTTCCATGGCATAAAGGTGAAAGTATTAATGCTATGGTCGATGGTGCTGACATTGTTGTTCCTCGCCGAGACATGGGAGAGACATGTAGAATTCCGAATATCCCAGGGCACATAATTCATAGCACATATTAGCCGCATGTAGGAAAAAGAGGGCAAGGAGGAGCTGCATGCATATACAAATGTCATTTGGAAGGAATGATTGATGTATGTAAAGTAGACCGACATAAGTGGTACATATGGATTAAGTTCAAGCACACTACATTGATGTACATTGTGGGATGTTACATTCCACATAAGGAGTCCCCCTTCTATGTAGGACATGAAGTGGATTCGCAAGAACCTTTTGAAGATTTGAGTATGGATGCATGCACATATATGCAACAAGGACATGTGATGGTCTTAGGTGACTTAAATGTGCATATTGGACATATGCAATTTCAGCCCATAGCATGTGATGAGCTAGACAAGGAAGAGGTTGTGGATGTAGATGCACGTTGGTGTAGACAGTTTGAGGATACAGACATTAACACTCATGGACATGCTTTGATGGATATGGTTAATGGTTTGCACATGCCGATATTGAATGGTATGAATTTTTTCCCGGATACTAAAGGATACACAAGCTACTCAACTAGTGGAGGTTCTAGCGTGGTAGACTATGCAATGGTACACCTGAATGATTTATGCATGATCAGAGAGTTTTGGTTAGGTGGAAAACATCCAGAATCAGATCATATAGCTTTGGGCTTGACACTTGATATTTGCCACCATGTAGGACATGCAGGGGACACATTAGGTATTGGTGCATTCCATATTGATGTAGACAAGAAACAAGCATACGCTGGTCACCTAGATAGTCTTATGAGCAATCTTACTAGGAGCACATGGGCTAATCTGAGAGATGCAATGTTAGAAACCAAAGAGTAGTCACAAAAATGTCAAAGGATTTCCTTGCAAGAAATGGTTTGATAATGAATGTAAGGCTGCAAGTAGAAAACCAAAAATCCTCCCTAAGGGACAAGAACGAAGTGAGGCAGAAAAACTATATAATGCTCTTATGCGTAAAAAGCGATGATGATATGTAGTGGCCAAAGAAAGTGAAGATGCTAGGGAGTTTGAAAAATGTCCAAGGCAAGCATGGATAAAATTGCAAACCAAATTGCTCACAAACTACCGCACGATTATGGTCAATTTAGCCATGGCAAAGCTATTCAGCACTATCCTAGAAATGCAATTGAGTAAATAGGCAGAAAGTAATAACAAACGAGCTTATGGACAAGCAGGTTTTTACCCTAGTCATAATAACATAGACCATTTGGTTACTTTACGTGTGCTTATGGATGAGAGTCAGCTTGAGGGAGCAACTTTGTATTGTTGTTTTGTGGATTTTAAGAAGGCTTTTGACACCGTACCAAGGTTTAGCTTATGGAAATAAATGCAAGAATTAGGGGTCCCAAATGATCTATGCATGGGAATTTACAGGATATATCAACAAGTGGTGTGCTATCTCAGAAGTTGCAATGGGCTCTCACAAGTATTTGAGAGTAATATGGGAGTCAAACAAGGTTTCCCGCTCTCCCCTACATTATTTGGTTTATGTATTGATAAGCCAGAGGCAATACTTCTCACAGTTATGAATGAAGAGGAAGCCAAAAGCCCGCATTTTGGTACGTTTGCCATCTTGCTCCTACTTTATGCAGATGATGTGGTGTTCTTTACATATACTAGGGAACATATGCAGCAGTTCATGGGGATTCTTGAATGGTTTTGTCAAGATAGTGGTTTGATGGTGAATGTATAAAAAACAAAGCTAATGGCTGTGCGCACCAAGCAATCAAAGACCCCACCAAAAGTATATTATGTGAGACAGTAGTATCTACTTTCAAATACTTGGGGATTGGGATACCTGCAGACCACAAATGGCATACATGTGTGGAGGAGCGATTAGTGGCATGGAAAAGCAAGTACTATCACTTTGAAAACAACTGCAATTGTACAGATACTAAATGCTGGAAAATATGCTATATGATTTTTGATGCATATGTTCTACATACGGTATTATATGGAGTTGAAGTGTGGGGGGGAGCATCTCCTCATCTACATGGAGTGACATTGAGAAGCTACAAAAAGCTTTTATTCATAGAAATTTGGGCATCAAAAGCACTACACGATATGTATTCATGCTTTTGGAAACTAGCCATTGGCCAATTGACCTACTTTCAGTGGTATTTAGATGGAGTATTGCATGACTTTGAACTCAATCTTACACTTTATTGATCGAGACAAGTGCATGGAGTGGACAGGCAAGAGAGATGAGGTTATGCAAGCTGTGTGGACTACAGAGTGTAGAATCAGAGGAGCACATGATTATGGCATGCCCAACATATGCGCACATACGGGCTAACTTTGATATCCCTTTATAAGGGCCACTTCACTAGTTTCTAGCCACTACTCCTATATCAAAGTTAGGGGCTCTCATCACCTGAATGTTATGCTTTTGGGAGAACCATGATGCATAGATCATTCTTTCACTATAGCTACCCTTTCCTACCATGGGGAAGGAGAATCATTGTATATTTAGAAACGTCCCATGGGTCATAATTTGGCCTTCCATGGACAATAATAAACTCCTCTACTCTACTCTACTCTACTCTCTCCTTTTCTTCTCTCCCCCTCTCTCCCCATTTCTCTTCGCTCTTCTGTCCCCCTCTTTCTTCTCCCTGCTCTTTTCATTCTCTCTTATTCTCCTTTTTTTTCTTTTTTCTTTTCTCTCTATTAAATTTTATCTTTTCTCTCTCTATAATTACTCTCTGTTCCCTCTCTCTCCCTCCCTCCCTCCCTCTTCTCTTCTTTCTTTTCTTCTCTCTTTATCTTTCTTTCAATTTTTTGCTCTCTCTCTCTCTGTGGTCATTTTTCTTTTCTTCTCTTTTTCCCTCAAGTTTTTTTCTCACTATCTTTTATCTCTCTATTTTGCTCTTTCCTCTCTTCCCCCCTCTTCCCCTATTTTCTCTCTCTTAAATTATATATTTCCTCTCTCTCTTCACTTTTCTTTTTTCTCCCATCTCCTCGCTTTTCTTCTCTTTCTCCTCTCTTTTCCCTCTCTGTCTCTCTGTCTCTCTCTCTCTCTCTCTCTCTCTCTCTCTCCCCCCTCTTTTCTTCTCCCCCTCTCTACTCTCTTTTCCTTCTCTCTCTCTCTCTCTCCCCCTCTTTCTGTCCCTCTCTCTCCTCTTCTTTTCTTTATTTTCTCTGTATATTTCTCTCAATTTTTGTTCTCTCATTCACTCACTCTCTATTTTATTTTCCTCTTTCTTTCTCTCTCTCTCGTTTTTTCTCTTGCTCTCTTTTCTCTCTTCATATATCTTCTTCTCTCTCTATTTTTCTCTTTGCTCTCTTTTTCCCTCTCCCCCCATTTTCTCATTCTCTCAAATAATATATATTCTCTCTCTCTCTCTCTCTCTCTCTCTATCAAGTCAAAAACTATGTCAAAAGTTTAATTAGAAAAAGACTTCTCTTTTCTCTTTCCCCCTCTCTCCCTCTTTTCCCCTTTCTTCTTCTTCTACCACTACCACTACCACCACCACCACCACCACCACCACTACCACCACCACCACTACTACTACTACTATTTCTTCTTCTTTTTCTCCCCCCTCTCTCTCTCTCGTTTTTTTTCTTTTTCTTCTTTGTTTCTCTCTCTCCTCTTTATTCTCTCTTTAAAATTTTTCTTTTCTCTCTCTCTTTTAAAATTTATCTTTCCTTTCTCTAAAATTCTATCTCTTTGTGTTCATATTCTCTATTTTTCTTCTTCTTATTCTTCTTCTCTCTCTCTCTCTCCTCTTTTCTTCTCTCCCTTCTCTCCTCTCTTTTCATTCTTTCTCTCTATGTCTCCTCTTGTTTTTGTTCTCTCTCTTTTAAATATTATATTTTCTCTCCCTCTCTGATCTCTCTCTTTCCTTTTCTCTCCCTTTCCCCCCCCCCTCTCTCTCTCTCTCTCTCTCTCAAAGTACCCCACTCTCTCCCCACGTTTCTTTCTCCCCCCTCTCTTTGTTCTCTCTTTTCTTTCTCTCTCCCTCTCTTCTTTTTTCCTTTTTCTTCTCTCTCTCTCTCTCTCTTTTCATTTTTTGTCTCTCCCTCTCCCTCTCTATCTCCATCTCTCTCTCCTATTTTTCTTTCTCCTCTCTCTCCCCCGCTCTCCTCTCTTTTCCTTCTCTCTTTCTCTCTCCGTTCCCTCTTTTCTTTTTCTTCTTCTTCTTCTCTCTCTCTCTCTCTCTCTCTCTCTCTCTCTCTCAAATTTTATATTTCCCCTCTCTACAATTCTCTCTTTCCTCTTCTTTCTTTCTTTTCTATCCTTGTCTCTTTCTCTTGATTTTTTGTTTTTTGTCTCTCCTCATTTTTATTTTGCTCTCTCAATTTTTTTCTCTCGCTCTCTTTTTCTCACTCTAAATTTTTTCTTCTTTCTATATTTCTCTTTTCTCTATCCCCCTATCCCCCTATTCTCTCTCTCTCTCTCTCTCAGGTAAAAAAACTATGTCAAATAATAATAATTAGAAAAGAAATTTCTCTTTTCTCTTTCCCCCCTCTCCCTCTCCCTCTGTTCCTCTTTCTTCTTATTCTTCTTGCTCTCTCTCTCTTTAAATTTTTTCTTTTCTCTCTCTCTCTCTCTTTGAAATATTATCTTTCCTCTCTCTACACTTCTCTCCCTCTCTCTCTATGTTCATATTCTTTATTTCTCTCTCTCTCTCTCTCTCTCTCTCTCTCTCTCTCTCTCTCTCTCTCTCTCTCCCCCCTTTTTCTTCCCCCCTCTCTTCTTGTCAAGGAGAGAGGGCTGAGAGTTGAGAGAAAGAAGAGCATAAGAGAGAGGAAAGACGAGAGAGCAAGACTAGAAAGGTAGAAAAGAAGATAGAGAAGCTATGAAAGATGTGAACAAGGAGGTGAGATAAGAGACAATAATTATATTATGAAAAAGATACCAAAAATTACATGTCTCACACTTTAATTATACCTATCTTAATGTGACAAGGTATTATTAATAACTCTCTCTCACTAACACATGTATTTCCAGCTTCTCACAATCCATCCTTGCTCAAAGGCTTTTGCCCACAAAAAAAAAGTTAGAATGGCAAAGAAGGATGAATGAAATAGAGTACTACTCTGATTTGAACTATACAAAAAATATGATGTGAATGAAATAGTGAACAATTATTATTGAAATGAAGATATTAACGAAAGCCTTTGCCATATATATAATTTGGATATCTTAAAAAAGAATTGGAGCCTTCAAATATTCAAGAAACAACCTCTGTAAAGAGTAGATAATCTGTTGTATAAAACGAGATATGTGGAAGAAAACTACCATAACTTCTGATAGATGAATCCAAATAGAGAGTGCCAAATATCAAAACAAAGCTACTGAAGAGTAATTTGACCCTATGTAGGTGGCTGAATTCTGAAAACTAGGCAGAGTAAAAGCTGTTCTAAAACATAATGTTGTACAAATCCCATTTAAAGTGCAATTGGCTCTTGTATGACTATGTCTTAGTTACAACCAATGCATCCCATAGGTAGGAAAACTCATCCAAGATAGAATCTGGGCTCTGATAAGCTTCTTCAAGTGGTAAACCCTTCCATTTAACCAAATACTCGACGATGGAGCGAGAATGAAACTTCTTTTTACACTAACTTATGACCTCCACAAGAATGTACTAAATAAGTACATCCATAGGAGGCAGCTCATCAACTATTTCCACCTGTGAGCAAGTTTGTTGCTAGAGCTATCCTTTTAAAGTAGAATATAGAGACTTGGGTACGAGTACTTTCAAGAGAACTAACTCTCCCTTTTGGAACTCCAAATTTGCATCTTCTCATCAGCATACATCTTCATCTGATCTTGAGAAGGGCTTGTATTCTTTCCAATTCCTCCTTTCCATGAGGGTTAATCTTCTCATTGAAAATAAATATGGGTAAGGGTACATTGTAGCCATACATAGCCTCAAAGTGTGAAACTCCAATGCTAGCATGAGTGGAGTTATTATAGACAAACTCAGCCAAATGTAACCATGAATCCTACGCATGTTGTACATCATGACAAAAATAGCAAAGGCAAGTCTCCAACCACTTATTAACCCTTTCTGTTTGACTATCAATCTATGGATGATAGGCTATAGAAGGAGCCAATTTAGTTCCCATGGAGCTAAATACTATCTACTAGAATTTGCTCATGAACTTGGTATCTCTATGACGTATAATCACATTTGTGGTAATTCATGTAATGTAAAGATCTGTCCCATGAATTGACTAGCCACTTGTGAAGCAATGAATTGAGTCTTAGTAGGAATGAAATGGGCTACCTTAGTGAGTCTGTCCACTATCACATAAATGTTATTCCAACTCTTTTTGATAATATGTAGACTAGTATTGAAGTCTATAGTAATGTGTGTCCACTTGCCTTCTAGAATAGGCAATGGCTACAACAAACCACATGGCTTATCGGTACTATCCTTGTTTTGTTGACAAGGTATACATTTCATAACATAAACCTTAATATCTTTCCCCAATTCTTTTCATCATAGGTCTTAAACACTCCAAAGTGTCCAATTGTGGGTGAAGAATGTAACTCCTCAATAATTTTCAGCTTGAAAGAAGAAGTATAGAGAATAACAATCTTGCCATTCATCTAAATGAGACCATTTTTAAATTGATAATGGGAGTTTTCCTCCATAAGACCTTATTGTAATTTCTCAAGTACACAACTGAGCTCATCATCCAAAAGATAGGCTTTTTGTAATTCATCGATCGAATCACCATGTAACTCAATCATAGCTAAAACTCGATATTCCCACATTCTAGAGAGAGAATCAGCTACCGCATTGTCTTTGCTCCTTGTATGAGTAATGTCAAAATCATAATTTTGCAAGGTAGCTACTACCTGTGTTGCTTTAGGACTAAGAGTTGATTGAGTAAGGAAGTACTTTAGGACCTTGTGATCACTTTGAACTCTAAACTGATTGCCATACAAATAATGGTGCCATTTCTTTATTGCATGTAGAATAGTCAACATCTCTTGGTTATAGACATTCATAGCTATTTCTTTATCTATAAGTTGACGACTTTCAAAGGCAATAACACCATGCTCTTGTAGCAAAACAGTCCCTACGCCATGGCCACTGACATCACACTATATGGTAAACTCTCTAGAGAAATCCAAGCATACTAGAACATGAGAGAATTAAGTAATTCCTTTAACTGGTTGAAGCTACTGTTTGCAAGTGCATCCCAAAGAAAGCTTTCTTCTTCAACTTGTCAGTCAAAGGAGCTACTAGGACCACATAATGCTTAACGAATTTATGGTCGAAAGACAATGGATCAAGAAATCCTTGAAGGGAGGTAGTGGTGGTAGGTGTTGGCCAACCTCTGACACACTATACCTTCTTAGGATTAGCCGATATCCCTAGTTCATTGACAATATGACCAAGTGCTCCACTTCAGTTTGCATGAAAAATAAAATTTCTTTTCCTTATTAGCAAAGAGTTTGTGATGTCTCAATACATCAAAAACCTTCCTTATATGGGATAAATGGTCATGTAGAGTCTTGCTATGAATCAATATGTCATCAAAGAAGACTAGGAAAAACTGAAAGAAGAAATGCTGCAAAATCCTATTCATGAGACTCTAAAAGATAGCTAGAGCATTAGTAAGCCCAAATGGCATCACTATGAAATAATATAGCCCACAATTAGTCCTAAAGGTAGTCTTCACTTTATCACCCTCTTGCATAGGAATTTAATGATATCTAGACCTCAAATTAATCTTGATAAAGAATCTAGCTCCCTTGAGCTCATCAAGTAAATCATCAACTCTAGGTATTGGATACTTGTCCTTCATTTATGAGCTTGTTTAGATCCCTATAGTCAATACACATCCTGAAAGATCCATCTTTATTTTTCACTAATAAGACCAGAGTTGCATAAGGTGAAGAACTAGGCTCAATAAATCCCATTTGTAAAGCTCCTTGATTTGCTTGGCTACTTCCTCACGCTAATATTTTGACAACTTGTAGGGTGGCTTATTGATTGGCTTTGAATGAGGCTCTAAATCAATAGAGTGATCCACTGCTCTCTTAGGAGGTAATGAAGTAGCCATTTCAAACAAGTCCTCGTACTCCTCAAGTAGATCTTTTAAAGCCAGATACTCTATTGAATTCTTGGACTAATCTTCTACCTCTTTATTCAGGTGCAATACAAAAATCTGTGAGCACTTCTTGTACTCTTTCTTGAGTTGTTTAATGGTGATAAGTTAAAAATCAGATTTACTTGGGATTCCCTATAGATGGATAGACTGCCCATCAATGGAAAACTCCATGCATAATTGCAAGAAATCCATAGTAATCTTTCCTAAAATCATCAACCAATCACAACTAAGTACAATATCAATGGGTCTTATTTCCAAAGCAATTAGGTTTACATGTATTTCATAATTTTTAGCTAGTTGTATGGGAACCTATGGACATATTTGAGTGCTGATTTCTTCTTCTCCATTAGCTACTTGTACTCTTATGGGTTGTTGTAAATTAGTGGGAAAGAAATGTAACAAATCCACAATTGACTTATCTACAAAACTATGTATTGCCACTATCTATTAGGATAAACACATCATTTCCATGAATGATAGCCTTCATACGAAGTATATTAGGTCTCCTTGAAATTATCCAAGCATCCTTGGAAATTGAACAAAGGGTAGTGGCAGCAAGAGGTAAATCTATCCCACCAAGGTCAAAATGAATATGCCCAGCTAGGTCAAATGAAAATCCATCTACAACCTCATAGGATTGATCGAGATCAGGATCCTCATCATGCTCTTCAAATTTAGCTTGTTTACTCACTGTTGGATCACCAACAACCTCATCATCCCAATCCTCAAGTACTATTATATTATTATTCTTAGCCTTAGCATTCTTAAAAGTACACTTTGATGCATGATTAGCCATATAATTTTCATCACATTTGAAACATAGACCCTTTTCCTTTCTTTCCTTGAAAAGATCCATAGGTATAAACTTGGCATTGCTTGTTGATTAATTCATGGTCTATTGTCACCCTGCCTAAGCTCCACTTTATGGCTAAGTGCTGGCTTTGAAGCACTTTGTTGTCTTGAGGCATTGAAAGTAGGGTATGTAGGGACTTTGGGACTACTAAATGAAGTATAGAAACCTCCATAATTGCCACCAAAGTTTCTCTATTTAGCAACATCCTTTGTTGTCAAAAAGAAGCCTACACAAGAATGTGCCTCCTATACTTACGCGGATATCTCTTAGCCAGCTCAATAGCATGGAATAGTGTGGCGGGTTTTTGGGCCATAATATCAATTGACAAATTAGCTCCAGACTATAGATATACTTACGCAAATTTGTATCATTGCTGACACTCTCTATAAACATGATAAGATTCAAAAAATGATTTTTATACTCTCTAATTGATAGGCTTCTTTGATCCAAATAATACCATCTTCTTGCCAATTTATCTTTCTCAATGGTAGCTACAAACACCTAAGCCATCTTAGCTTTGAACTCCTCCCAACTATCAACCTGCTGATTTTCACTCTTTATGTACCTCCACCATGTATGAGCAAAGCCTTCAAAGTGAAGAGTAGCAAAGTGAATCTTTTAGTCATTTTACCTAGGGAAAATATTAACGTAGGACTCTAACTTGGAGGTCCACTCCTCCAAATCAGTCGTCGGTGATGATGAATGACCACTATATTTAGTTAACACAATCTTATCACGGAATTCCCTCTCAATAAAGCCTTGTTGTCCATTAGTTACTTGGGGCTACATATCCATGTAATTACCATTGGGGTTTGAAAGATTAGAGATGCTCCTATGAATGGTTGGTTTGAAACCTAGTTGAAGGAATAGTTGGCTAGTTTTTAGTAGCTTGAGGAGGGTTTGACCAATGAATGCTCAAAATAGGCTCATCAGCTCTAAAAGAAGTCTCTTCAATATCATAAGTGCTATGTGGTATCTCTTTCTTTTCAATAATACCTACTTGAGGATTATTATTTGATGGGGCTAAAATGACTATTTATCTCTACTCTTTTTGTCTATCATTTGTACTGCAACAAGCATAGAAATCTAAGAGCTAAGTTTGTCCAAAGAACCCTTAATAGAAGAGGAAAACTTCTCTAAAGAGTCCTTTGGTAGATTGAGCCATATGCTCCATGAATCCCTTGATCTACATATTTGATTGAACCAATTGATCAACCACCTAATCATATTTAGAAATCAATTCCATGTGTCTAATAGAATGTGTAGTGACATGGTTACAAATAGTGGTATTAAGAGTAGTATAAGCATTATATTATTGTGAATATTTCTCATCTTGAAATGCCTTAGGTATTTCCTCATATTCTTCTCTAATTTGTCATTGAACGTCATCATTAAGCTTGTTCTTTCCCTTATTTCTAGCTATTTCTGCCCACTAGTATAGTGCAATCCTAGTAGATCCACTATTACAAAAATGGCTATAACTTTTGATCCTGATATCAAAATCAAGAAAATTTTGATGAAAATCAAAGCCCACAAATAGCTCTTAAAAATGATCCATAGCACTTAAATTCACAATAAAAATAAATTATTTCAAAAAAAAATTGCTATCTAGAATAGTCTTACACCCTATAAAAATATTGTTTTACTATATCCACCTCTTTCAAGTCAAAGATAATATCTTACAATCCTATGGTACCCTATGTATGACCTCTAAGAGATGAATACACCCTACAATACACTATAGAGGTCTTGGAGATTCTCTGAATCACTTGTAACCAAGTAAAAGTCTTTTAAGAGTGATCCCAATTCACTTTTTAAGTGTATTACCCTGTGTAAAACTTGTAATCCACTTGGAATGACCTATGACACCTCTGAATGACTAAAAATTCAGCTAAATGAAAGCCTAAAATTCATTTTTTCAATGAATGCACCTAATTCCTACTTTAGGGAATAGAATAGCTGAAATTTCTCCTATAGAAAACCTGTATAATCCCTGTGGCTAATCAATAGAGTCCCAAATAATGCTATCCAATTGAGAGCTTTGTCTTTAAGAACTCCACTTATGGTACTGTGGTGAGGGATATAATGGCATGATAGGCTCCTTACATGGGCTTTGAATCACTTGAAGATGGGAAAAGTTTCCCTTGGGTTAGTTGGTTACACCCCTTTGGGATCTTCAATAGTAGGGGAGGGTCATCTCTATATTCTCCCACTATCTGCCATGACATCAACCTTTTTCCTCAGTGGGAATATCAACATGGCAATAACTTTCTAATTAATCAATCAAGGATAAAATGTAAAATTGAACATTTCTTTCAGTCTTCCATGATATGCATGATTGATCAATGAAAGATTAGAATGAAGAAATGAGTGTTGGATGAGTGTCTTACCAATGCAATTCGGTGACTCACTAATTGCTCTTTACAATATTTCAATCTTGGGGAAAGAAAATCAGACAATTAAATCAAGGTTATGCATCAAGACATTGTAACTGATACCCATGATGAAACAAGACTAAAATGAATGCTTAAATTCAATGTAATAGGCTTTGATCAATGAGAAGAGTCTAATCTCTGATCTATAAATCAATTCAGAGAACTAATTGACCAATAATCTTCCATGAACAAGTGGAAAAGCTTACAGTAAGTGGATATTAAGATATTTCAGAGATTAAGCAAGTGAAATACCTTGATCAGGCTTGAAGATGATGATTGATGTAAGCTTCAGTCCAATTATTGGAAGAATCCTCCACAATCCACCATGAATCTATCATGAAGCTCCAAGAATCCATAAAATCAGCCTATACAAGCTTGAATAAAATTGAATCTGTGAAGAATCAATGGCCTAGGCTTACTTGAATACTTGAATATTGAAGATTCAAGCTTCTTGAGGAAAAGCCCCAAAATAAACCTTCAATATGAGCTTTAAGAGGCTCAATATGTTGAAATGCCTTCAATTTGAAGTCTATCCTACTCCAAAATGATAGTAGAGAAGCCTTGAAGGTCAAGAAGAGCAAAATATTGAAGAAATTGAACCTTTCAAGTCTATGACTATGGCTGCTGAGGTCTTAAGAGAAAGAAGAGCACAAAAGAGAGGAAAGAGGAGTGAGAAAGAGTACTAAGGAGAGAGAAATACTAGAAAGATAGAAAAGAAGAGAGAGAAGCCATGAAAGCTGTGAGCAAGGAGGTGAGATGAGAGACAGTAATTGTATTATGATAAAAAATATTAAAAATTATGTCTCACACCTTTTATACCTATGGCAATGTGACAAGGTATTATTAATAACTCTCTCTCACTAACACGTATTCCCAACTTCTTATACTTTTCTTTTCTTTCTCTCTCTCTCTCTCTCCTTTTTTTTCTTTCTCTTCTCTCTCTCTCTCTATTTTACAATTTATCTTTCCTCTCTCTATGTTTCTCTCTCTCTTTCCTCACTCTCTCCTCCTCCTCCTCCTCCTCTCTCCCTTTCCCCCCGGCTCTGTCTCAAAGTATCCTGTCTCTCTCCTTGCTTTTCTTCTTTTTCTCACTCTATCCTCTCTTTACCTTCTATTTCTCTCACTCTCTCTCTCTTTCCTCACTCTCTCCTCCTCCTCCTCCTCCTCCTCCTCTCTCCCTTTCCCCCCGGCTCTCTCTCAAAGTATCCTGTCTCTCTCCTTGCTTTTCTTCTTTTTCTCACTCTATCCTCTCTTTACCTTCTATTTCTCTCACTCTCTCTCTCTTCTGTTTTCATTTTTTTTCTTCTTCTTCTCTCTCTCTCTCTCTCTTTTAAATTTAATATTTTCTCTCTCTGTAATTCTGTCTCTTTGTGTTAATATTCTCTCTCTTCTTCTCTCTCTCTTCCCCCTTTTCTTCTCCCCCCTTTTCTCTCTCACTATCTCTTCTCTTTTTTTCTTTTCTTCTTCTCTCTCTTTTACATTTTATATTTTATCTCTCTATATTTCTCTCTTTTCCTCTCTCTATCTTTTCTTCTTCTTCTATCTCCTTCCCTCTTGCTCACTCTTTTCTCTTTCGTCTTTCCCCCTCTCTCTCCCTGTCTCTCTTTTTCTCTTTGTTCTTATTCTTCTCTCTCTCTCTCTCTCTCTCTCTCTCTCTCTCTCTCTCTCTCTCTCTCCTCTTTTTTCATTTTCTTCTTCTTTTCTCTCTCTTTCTCTCTTTTTGATGCCAGGAGGTATATTCCACGATGGATTCCGTGAGGTTTTGCGGTGGATTCTACAAAATTTTATTACCGGGGCTCATACACAAAGTGGATTCTTTGTGCAAGAAGTCGATGGGGATGCCTATCCTTTTCAGGCGTTTTGTTAATTTAATGTGTAAGTGGGTGATTCCATAGCGGGTGATTCTGCAAAATACATATTTAAATTGATAAACATTTATGAGTTTTGAGTGCGCACTCGTAATAAATTAAGGTTAGGATTGATTTCTAACCAATTTATTTTTTTGTAGCTGAAGACTGCTAGGTATTCAATTTGTCAGTTTAATTGTATTATTTTTCTAACAATTGTGAATGCTTCAATTGATGTGTAGAACAAGCAGTGGTGGCATTAGGAAACATTGGAGGATAGCATGTATTCAAATTATCATCAATTTTTTATGGGCGCGTATCTTAGGCATGGCACCCATATTTTGACGCGCCTATTTATTAAAGCGCTCAATATTTATTTATTATTTTTGTATGCGCATGGGCGCAAGATTTAAATATTTGTATTGGACATTGTATTTGGGTACCATCTGACTTCTTGGGTGCCCAATAGCTTTAATTCTTTAGTGGCACAAAAGCAAACACAAAAGCTGAAGTGTGCTATTTTGTAAATTGGGCTATTTTTTGAGCTTGAAGATGAATAATTTATAAAATACATGCTTTGTGGAGCGCTCACACAAGGCATGGGGGGGGATTGCATCCAATTGGTCTCTTGTTCATGTCGTGCAAGCTTTCTTCATTGATTTTTGTGCAAAAAGTAGAGTTTTTTTGTTCTTGGGGACCTTCTGACACTCACTACGTGTGCATACGGTATCGGATCTGTGCATCAATGGTATCAGAGCAAAACTGAGATCGAGAGCTTCCAATCGCTTACCATCTCGTGCGAAGGCGGAGCTCTTGGAACGATCAAGCTCTACAGTTAGTCTCGTGGAAAACGGTTGATGCCAACGTGTTCTTGGCAGTCAAGAACCCCTTGCTGTATACTCAGAACGTGTGAGAGACCAGCCTTTGTAGGCAAAGGACCACGCAAACAGTTTCTTCATCAAGTCGTTAAGTACAGATAAGAAGTTCCATTCATAGTTCTTCAAGTTTGCATAAAAAGCTTATTAAGCTTTATATGAAGCTTATTAAAAAGCTTCCCTAATCGAATTCATCAAAAGGCGGCGGCAGCATGAACTGGTCGACGTCGAATCTAACAAGAAGATATTGAGGTCCTCAAAATTTACGCTTAGTCACAAAGCTTTAAAACTCCAAGTTCTCTTAGTTACTCAAGTCAGTAAGATCATCAAAGTCATCTTCAACAACTACCATAGCAGCAGTTTGTATCCAGCAACACACGACTCACTTTACTACCCTCTGGAAGTCCCTGTTCACACCTGTGAACTAACAGAAGCAGATTACAGCAATCAATGATCAACACGGAGACTATACACAGTCTATACGCATAACTATTTTCTTGGAAGACGCTTGTAACAACGAATTTTGCAATCGCAAAGGAGAAATATTATAAAAGCTTTAAAAAAATACAAGCCTTGTAAACCCGCCTTTGAGCTACGCTCATCCCACTAACAAGGTTTCGAGTGTGTGAGGTCTTTTAGAAATTTGTAGGATGACTGAACAAAACATGGACGATCTTATGGCTGAAGGTGATTTACCAGAACCAACAATGGAGCAAAAGTTGGTTTTGATTATGATGCAGCTTCAAGAGGAACAAAGAGCACGACAAGCTTTGCAAGCTCAATTGGCCAATTTGCAACGATCTAACACCAACACTACAACAAAAAGGGTTCATAGACGCGCTTGTAGATGCAATATTTGAATTGTGAAAAAAAATACCGGGCGTGTTTATTAACGCGTCTATTTACGCGTCTACAAAATCGCGTCTAAAAGCACGCTTATGATCAGCGTTAGACGCACATTTAGACACGCTTTTAGACACGCTACGTAAATATATAATCATATTTTTAAAAAAGTGGATATATTCATATTTTGTGTCTATACAAGCGTGTATCTACGCCTCTAAAACCGTGTTTACTCTGAAAGTTTTTGATGAAAATAGACGCGCATTTATCCTGCAATTTAGACGCGCAAAACAAAGGTATGAAAAAAAAACCAGAGACTCTGGTTTTTTTCCCCCCATCAACATCAAATTGTATACTTAGGGATAACAGAGAAAGATTATTTCGAAGATTGGATACTAAAAACAAAACAATGTATGTAGCACATGAAATTTCATCTATATAGATGAAACGTTTTTACATTATGAGTTCTAGTGCTTGTGATGTCATGGTCGCAAGCACTAGCTGAAAGTAATACATATCAAAAATGAAAATTACAAGCCAAGGGGAGGCATGCATGCATGGGGCTCCTCTATATCTCCTCAGAAGAGCCATCATCATCGCTACCACCACCGCTGCCTCTGCCGCTACCGTTGCTGCCACCGCTACTGCTAGTCCCCCCTTCGCTATCCTCAACTGCATCAGGGTTCGCCTACACAAAGGATTAAGGTATATAAATACCATTACAAACAATAAATTAGAGTTATCTATACTTTTCATGTAAAAAATAAAACATACCTCTTCTGGTGGTGGAATCCTCATGGCGCGATTATATTGCTCCTCCGTGATGAGTTCCTCCTCGTAGAAATGTTGCCAAGTGGACGCTCGGTTATGACCTCGATGGTAGCCTACCTCTCTAGGAGTACGCATCCTACCAAGGATATGATACTACAAAACAATTTGAACATACAACGTATTAAAACACACTACATAATGAAGTGAAACAAATTACAAAATTTAATTTAAAAAAGAAATCAAATAATACTTACAAACTCAGTCTCCCATGACTCCCTACCACCCGATCCATAATGCGACGATCCCATGGTTGCCATCTCGATACGTCGCGCCTCTGCATGCTGGCGACTTGTCATTTTCTCCGCTGCTCTCTTCTTGGCCTCTTTCCACTCCTTGCGGTGGCAATTGGGTGGTTGGCCATATCCAGGGAGTCCCTGCTCTTGTCTCCGCAATGACTCCTTGGTGCACGTCATAAGGTGAGACCTCTTGTTATGAAGCGCGTCTCTCACCTTTGACCGTCCCCAATCATATAAGAATCGTGAATTCTCGGGATTAGGGTACCTTTTATGTACTGCCCGCAGCACCTCTTCCCACAAACCATTTTTCTGGTGCTTGAAGGAAATCATGCAATCTTTGTATGTGGCATGCACAACACTCCTCAAGTAGGCTATCACTTCCCTCCCCTCAAAGTCATGCAAGATACCACCAACATCAGTGATAGAGTAGTACATTTGTGGAGGCTCACCTCTCTCATTTTTCGGTGAGGGTGATCGAGAGCCACCACCTAGGCAACCCCCACAAATCCCTCGACCTCCTCGTCCTCCCGCACCACTCTCCCTCCTCCCTCGATGTGCACTACCCTCTTCCTCACTCGATACACGTGCTTTTGCAGATGCACGTGCTTCTGCAAATGCACGTGCTTCGGCCAATCCATGTACCTCAGCTGATCCCTGTGTAGGCAAAGATGTGATAGGTGTCCTAGACATCACACTGAAAACCTCATCTGCAATGGGAGGGCGACCAAGATAATTGGTCATCTCCCCCATGAATTGCTCCTTGTTGAATGGGGTGTTGGAGGATCCAGGATTCCACATCTACACAAGAAAAATCATATTACCCTATGCAGATAAAATATATTACATACAGCGTCTATACATGTGTCTCTGTGCGTGTCTATACCTGCGTCTTTGGCTGCATCTGTCAGGGCGTCTCTATGGGCGTCTGTTAGTGCGTCTATTTCCACGTCTACAGCTGCGTCTACACTGTCATCTCGACGCACTAACAGACGCGCATAGTCGCACCATTTCTTCTTAAACTTGCTTAAAAAACAAAGCTAAAAAACCTCCATAGATGACAAGATCCAGCATGTGAAGAGAGAGAAGAGAGAGACAAACAAACAGAGAAACCAAACAAGATTGAGAGAGAGAAGAAGAACTCACCTTCTTTGCTTGTTCCAACGGGTGGCGGCGGCTAGGTTGCAAGCTCCTTGTCCTCCTTCTCCCTTCCTTTGGTAAGTTGCTTCAATCTTGTTCTCTTCCTTGCTGTTTGGCTCTTCTTCTTTACTCTTTGGCTCTTCTTTCCTCATGTTCTCTTTTTACTCTTATTTCCATGCCTCATTGTCTTCATGAAGTGATAGATAGACAGGAGTAGTGATGTCGAGCTTGAACTGCAGAAAACATGCAAAAAATGCAGGAAAGCACAGGTTTGAAAAGAAAGCCACAACTTTTTTTAAATTTTTCTATACTTGCGTGGCGCGTCTGTCAGCGCGTGTAATGGCACGTGTATATGCGCAGATAATTCATGTTACACGCGCTTACAGACACGCAGAAACAATTTAAGGAATCAATGCATGCATAATTAGGGAATCAATTGACCTATGTGGTGACATATTGCAAATGCACAAGTCAACCTTTGATTTATATATACATCCAATCATCAAGCCCTATCCAATCACATTTGTATAGAGCATGCCCTATCCAATCAATGCATGCATTTAGAGAATCAATTGACCTATGTGGTGACATATATAACAAATATTGAGGATAAGAGATAACACTTTGGCAAGTCAATTGGCACATATATATTTAGTGACTTACTAGACCATCCCACTTACAATTGCATATTATCCCACTTACGTATCAATAGGTGGATAAAGCATGAATGGTTTTTAGCAAGAGAAAGATAATGCAATGAAGGTGTACACGAAAGAGATAGAGAAATGCATATTATCCATCAATCAATCAAAGATATGTGAGCTATAAGTGCACCTTGACATGATTGGAATAGCTTGCATTTGCACAAGCCAACTGATTTACATCAATCTACTCATGCTATGAATCGGCATCCACAATCTTTCCCACTGCATCCACAATCTCAGCCAACTTATCATTAGTAAGATCTCTAACATCATCCTCCATTTGAAATCGGCCTCTGGGGAAGGTTTTGTTCCACTAGCTAGCTATTATGTTTTTACATTTATCATTGATCTCCACAATAACAACAGCCTTCAAAATTATACCCAATTTGTGCAATGCCACTTCTTTCCCACCAAGGCTAGAAAATAAGGACAGAACTGTTAAACCTTGTGGATATAATTCTTTAAGTGGTGAAAGACTGTACTCAATAGTATTGACCTGAAATGAGTTGCCCAATGCATCATACCGATCTGAAAGGGTAGAGCAGCCTCAAGTGTGGTCACGATCATATCCAAGCACTAGCTCAATATCATGGGGTTCAAGTGGGGCAACTTGGCCTGGGCTGACCCAAACCAAGTTCCATATTTTGCATGCCATGACAATTTCATGTTGAAGATAAGAAGGTATCTTGCTAGCTTTCTTTGTGGGAAGAAAATATTTTTTTGATCAATCCACATATAGTGCTAGGGGCACCCCGTGTGTTTATGCAATTTAGCTTCTCTCTCGAATCCCATGGGGGCCAATACTTCTTTGTTTTCTGAAGCACCTCAAAGATTGTCATGGGAGTAGGGGGAAGGATCAACCTTCTTCCATCTGCTGGAAGGTTATAAACATAACCACCTCAGCCTAAAGCATGCTGAAAAATATCTAGAGTCTGTGAACTCTGGATTTATGCCATCAAAATGCCGTTTGATGGTCTCCCACTCTGAATTGGAAACGTTCTCAACATTTTCAAAATAGAAAAAGGGAGGGCCTTCCATCAAACTATTCAATGGTTTTGGCTTGCCTTTAAAAAATCCACGAATTCCAAACCCCATGCCCTTTTTGAACTTGAAGGGTGGGATAAAACCTAGATGTGGACGTGATGTTTTTCCATTCATAGATTGAGTCTCGAGCCATAAAACACTCGAGTCTTCACTGGCACTTTTATCCAAGTCTAGAGTAGGAGTAATGTTGATCTTTGTTTTAAGGCCCAAGTAAGTGTACCATAGCTTAAGGGCTCTTTCATCTACCCAGTATATTTTGCTACAGACACCTCGTGAGGGTCCAGCATGTCTAGTTATTTGAACACCTCGTGAGGGTCCAGCATGTCTAGTTTGATCTTTTATCTTTTATGACTAGTGCATATTATTCAATGCACTTTGGTGTGAGGGTAAACATCTTCGAACTCAACGTAAAGATGAAAAGATAAATACCCAAGATTGTGGTGTCCTTGCTCACTTCGAGGATGCCAATGGTACTTCAAGTAATCATTAACTCTATTTTTTTAATTCAATGATTCAATGTGTATATTTCTTAATTCTATGGTTTTTATCATGCGCACACGTGCATGCTCAAGAATCAATTTCAGGTGGCTAAATAATTATTAAATTTGGTTTTTTAATTATGTGAATTGCAATTTTAGGTGGTTAAATAATTGTGCATCTGCTGGCGCGTCTATATTAGCGTCTATTTGCGCGGATATATAGACGCACAATCCGTGCCTATTTACACGCACGTTTACACGCAGTGATAGACGCGCCCGACTTTGCGCCTCTAACATCCGCATCTATGCCTCGTTTTTGTTGTAGTGTGACCAAGATGGATCGCAACCTGAAGATCTTATACGACGTACTATCGATGCAACACTTGAAGCCCAATCCATTCAAAAAGAAACAAAGATAAATAAAAGAAACTTCAAATTTCGTACTTTCAATGGATCACGCGATGGAAAGACTGTTCTTGCTTTTATCACTCAATTTGATGATTATTTCCATGAAGAAACATATGCTGAGAAAGAAAAAATTAAATCTGTCACTAACCATTTAGTTAACGGAGCATCTTTATGGTAGACTGTGGTCAGCAAAAGCGTTGATTGTCCCACTACTTGGGAGACTTTTCAAAGGAAATTTTTGCAAAATTTCCTTCCTCCCCAATTCCACAAAAAAGCAATCAAGCAATGGGAACTTCTACAACAAAGGGATTGCGAACCTATTTCCCAATACACTGAACATTTCTAGAATGCCCTATTGCAACTACGTATGCTCGAAGATGTACCTGAAGCAACTCATAAACGCAAGTTTATGTCTGGCCTACTTGGACATTTCTATGCGGGAGTCAATATGTTCAAGCCAACAACCCTTGAAGATGCAATTTCCTTGGCCCACGACACTGAAGACAAAATTCGCAGATGAGACAAGCGACCACAACAATTCCCAACTAATGGTAACTTTGGTTCCAAACAATTCAATTCAAATTTTCGAAGATTCAATCAAAGTCATTTTCTTCCATCTTCATTCTGTAAATCTTGGACACGACCACCTGCCTTGCCATCAAACACAAATCCAAACCCTAAGCCATCTCTACAGTCAAATCCCAACATTCCTAAACTTCCTGCCATTACCAATAATATATCCAAAGCAAAACCCATAGTTTGTTATAAATGCCATCAACCTGGACATCTAGTAGCCCAATTGTCAATCCAAAAAGCCATCCATCCATATCAATTATTTGGGAGCAATAGAAGATGAAGAATGTGAAGAGATGTTGGACTTTACGGAAGACGATGACAACATTGGTACTACTTCGGATACTTTGCCAGGTATACCAACTCCCCATTCCTTATTAACAATGAAATGTTTTGTGCATGGTAAAGAAAAGACTATTTTACATGATGATGGAAGCACACATGACTTTATTTCTGTAAAATTAGTCAGAGAATTGAATTTACATACTGTTTCTACACATTATCGCATCAAGGCCGCATTCCTAGGTACGAGATACAATGGAACACAAGAGATGCATAATTTAGAAATTAAAATTTGTGATTATATTGAACGAAGAAATTTCTTAGTTGTACATTTGCAGTCTAGTGACATTATTTAGGAATGCCTTGGCCTCATCAATACAATTCTGATATAGATTATTCTATGCATTCAATAAAATTTTATTTTCACGGAAAACAAATCACAGTGCATGGTATACACGCTTCCAATAATTTTCCATTGCTTACTCATATTCAGGCTAAACATGCATTACATAAAAGTAGCAAATCTTATTTAATATGGGTGAATGAAATTCAAGCTAAAGAAAAATAGATGCATCCTAGGCATGCCCAATTTCTTGCCCAATTCCAAGATTGTTTTGCTGCTGCTGATTTACCACCTGGATTGCCACCTTCACGTCCTGAAGATCATAAGATAGATTTAATTCCTGGAACACAACCACCATGTAAAGCACCATATAGACATAATCAAATTGAACAGAAAGAAATTCAAAAGCAAATAGAAGAATTGCTTAACTGAGGATTAATTAGACCTAGTAGTTCTCCATTTGGTGCACCTGTCTTATTAGTGAAAAAAATAATAATACTTATCGCATGTGCATTGATTATCGTGCCCTAAATAAAATTACTGTTAAGAATAGATACCCGATTCCTAGGGTAGATGATCTTATGGATAAGCTACAAGGATCTGGCATATTCAGTAAGATAGATCTTAAATCTAGATATCATCAAGTAAGATTGGACAAATCTGATATATTCAAAATTGCATTTAGAACACAATTTGGACACTATGAATTTCTAGTTATGCCTTTTGGTTTAACTAATGCACCAGCCACATTCAGTCGTATGATGAATCACATATTTCTGAAACATCAACATTGTGTTATTGTTTTCTTTGATGACATATTAGTTTTTAGTAAAAATGAGAATGAGCATTATGAACATTTTTCTTTAGTTTTTAAGTTATTAAAAGACAATCAATTATATGCTAATCCAGAAAAGAGTGAATTCTTCCAAACAGAAATTGAATATCTAGGACATATTATTTCATCGGAAGGTATTAAAGTCAACCCTAAAAATATAGAAGCAATTTTAAATTGGCCTATACCCAAAAATGTGCATGAATTACATTCTTTTCTAAGTCTTGCTAGCTTTTACAGAAAATTTGTGAGGAATTTCTCATTACTTGTATTACCTTTGACAAAACTCTTAAAAAATGGTATTGTGTATAACTAGTCTGACAATCAATAAAAGTCCTTTGATTTGTTGAAATATGCTTTAACTCATGCTCCTGTATTACAATTACCTGACTTCAATAGACTATTCTTCTTAGTAGTTACTGACGCTAGTGGATCTGGAATAGGAGCAGTCCTTATGCAAGATTCTCATCCCATAGCTTACTCTAGCTGCAAACTCAAACCATCTGAACTTAAATATTCTACCTATGACAAGGAATTGTTAGCCATAGTACAAGCCTTAGGTCAATGGAAACATTATTTGATGGGATCTGAATTCATGATCAAGATTGACCAACGAAGCATTAGACATCTTCTTAGTCAACCACAAATATTTGATCGACGCATTAAATGGGCCGCTTTTATTCAAAGTTTTCATCCCCTTATACAATATCAACATGGAAAAGAGAATGTTGTTGCTGATGCTTTGAGTAGAAGACCGACAATTCAAAATGTTTCTGTGATATCATTTGATTCCCTTATCCCTATGAAAGATACTTATCATCAAGATCCTACTTTTCAAGCTGATTGGAATAAACTAGTTGCAAATAATTGGATTCCTATTGATTCACTGTCTTATACTAATGAATTTATGTTTTATGAAAAAAGATTATGTGTGACTGTTCCACTTCGATCATTTGTTTTGCACGAAATTCATTGTTCCCCATATCAAGGTCATAGAGGAATTATATCTACTTTGCATACATTGATTGAAGATTTTTATTGGCCACATATGGACACTGATGTATCTAACTTTGTATCTGAATGCTTAATTTGTCAACAAGTAAAAAGACACCATGGTAAACAATATGGTTTACTAATGCCATTATCCATTTCATCACAACCATGGGAACAGACTTTAAAAGGATTTTATCACTAGTCTACCTAACACTAAAGCTAATCATGATATGATTTGGACTGTTGTAGACAGGTTCAGCAAACAAGCATATGTTATTCCATGCAAGAAAACTTTAACTGCAACTCAAGCTACTCAATTGTTTTTGAAAACTGTTTTCACTAACCATGGTTTACCAAAAGTCATTATTTCTGATCATGACTCTAGATTCTGCAATAATTTTTGGATTACTTTGTTTGCTAACTTAGGAACAAAGATTGATTTTTCATCTGCATTTCATTCTGAAAGAAATGGTCAAATAGAAGCTACTAACACTACTATTTTAGATCTTTTGCGTGCTTACACCATTTCAAAACCACACACACGGAAACACATAAGTCATCTACCATAGTATTATATCCACATCTATTCACCACTACCATAGTATTATATCCACTAGTAGTAGTAGGTAATCCAACTACAAAGTGCATTCTTATTGATTTCTATTTCATTTGTGGAATCTCCAAGGGTTATAAATTTTTAGGCGCATTTAGCATTAACCTTTGACAAGTTAGGCATTATGTTATTTACTTCAATTTGCATATAATAATACACCACATACAGCTATAAAGAAAGCACCATTTGAAGTTATTTATGGATATCGATTACCTACACCTGTTGCATCATTGTCAAACAAAATTTAGACTGCTGATTGTGCGAGAAGTCGATGGGGACGCCTATCCTTTTCGGACGTTTTGTTAATTTAATGTGTAAGTGGGTGATTCCATAGCAGGTGATTCTACAAAATACATATTTAAATGGATCATACACAAAATCAATGACAATGCATTTAAACTAGAACTACCACAACATTGGAAAATCCACAACACCTTCCATATCAGTTTATTATGACCTTTTAGAGGCCAATTACCTATACACCCTTGTCTATGAAAACCGTCCTTTGCTAGATGATGAAACTGAAATCCTTGAGCTTGAAACTATTATAGATACTGACTTTATGACCACTAGAACTAGCCGTAGATATTCTAGATATTTGGTCAAGTTTAAAAATCATCGTGTTGAAGAGGCCCAATGGATGCACGCTAGAGATCTAAGTGCTTTCCCCACATTGTTAGCTCTACATTGAGCTAATAGCAATTGAGGACAATCGCTATCCCATCCCGGGGGCATGATGCCAGGAGGCATATTCCATGGTGGATTTCGTGAGGTTTTGCGGTAGATTCCGTAAAATTTTATTATCGGGGCTCATACACAAAGTGGATTCTTTGTGCGAGAAGTGGATGGGGACGCCTATCCTGTTCGGGCATTTTGTTAATTTAATGTGTAAGTGGGTGATTCCACAAAATACATATTTAAATTAATAAACGTTTATGAGTTTTGAGTGCGCACTCATAATGAATTAAGGTTAGGATCAATTTATAACCAATTTATTTTTTTGTAGCTGAAGACTGCTAGGTATTCACTTTTATCGGTTTAATTGTATTATTTTTCTAACAATTGTGAATGCTTCGGTTGATGTGTAGAGCAAGCAGCAGTGGCATTGGGAAGCATTGGAGGATAGTGTGTATTCAAATTATCATCAATTTTTTATGGGCGTGTATCTTAGGCATGGCGTTCATATTTTGACACGCTTATTTATTAAAGCGCTTGATATTTATTTATTATTTTTGTATACGCATGGGCGCACGATTGAAATATTTGTATTGGATATTGTATTTGGGTACCGCCTCGCCTGACTTCTTGGGCGCCCAATAGCTTTAATTCTTTAGTGGCACAAAAGCAAACACAAAAGCTAAAGCGTGCTATTTTGTAAATTGGGCTATTTCTTGAGCTTGAAGATGAATAATATGTAAAATACATGCTTTGTGGAGCGCTCACACAAGGCATGGGGGGAGATCGCACCCAATTGGTCTCTTGTTCATGTCATGCAAGCTTTCTTCATTGATTTTTGTGCAAAAAGTAGAGTTCTTTTGTTCTTGGGGACCTTTTGACGCTCACTACACGCGCATACGACGTCCAATCTGTACACCACTTTCTCTCTTCATTCTCTCTTTAATTTTTTTCTTTGTTTTTTTAAATTTTATCTTTACTCTCTCTATTATTATATTTCTTTATATTCATATTCTCTCTTCTTTTTCTTTTTCTTCTTCTTCTCTCTCTCCCCTTTTCTTTTCACCCCACTCCTCCTCCTCCTCCTCCTCCTCCTCCTCCTCTCTCTCTCTGTCTCTCTTTTCTTCTTTCTCTTTCTCTCTCTTTTACATTTTATCTTTCATATATCTATATTTCTCTCTCTCTTCCCTCCCTCCATGTCTTCTTCTCCTTCCTCTCCCTCCCTTCCTCGTATCTCTCTTTCAAAGTATATAAAAAACTATGTCAAAAAAAGCTTAAATTAAAAAATGATTTTAAAAATATTTAATTAAAATTTAAAAAAAACATAAAAATATTTAATTAAAATAAAAAAGAAAATAAATAAATAAATTTAATTTTAACTGAGAGAGAGAGAGAGAGAGAAAGAGGGAGAGTCTACATGTGTGAGAGAGGGGGGCATTTAATTAGAAAGGGGAGGGGGAAGAGAGCAGGAAAGATTACACGTGAGAGAGAGAAAGGGGGGGGGGGAGGGTTTAATTAAAAAGAGGAGATTTGGGAATGGAGTGGCTTCGGGAATCCCTCTGGAGGTTACAACCAAAATAATATAGTAGTATAGATTATATATATATATATATATATATATATCTCTCTCTCTCTCCTTCTTCTTCTTCTCTCTCCCTTCCCCCTTGCTCTCTCTCAAAGTATGTAAAAAAACTATGTCAAAAAAATGCTTAATTAAACAAAAACTTTTAAATATATTTAATTGAAGGAGGAAAAAAAGAGAGGAAAGTTTAATCAAAGAGAGAGAGAGAGAGAGAGAGAGAGAGAGAGGGTTTAATTAAAAGGGGAGGAGAAAGAGAAGGGGAAAGATTACACATGAGAGAGAGGGGATTTTAATTTAAAAGAGGAGGTGTGGGAAGGGGGTAGGTTCCAGAAGCCCTCTGGAGGTTTGGGGCTTACTGACAAATCTACAATCAAAATAATATTGTAGTATAGATAAATGTTTTTTTAAAACTAATGCCTTTTTTATCTTGAAATGAACGCCAATCAAATTCCTCAAGGTGTGGAGTAGAATCAAATTGGACATTTGATCAATGAACATTAGAGTCGATCAATGAATCGGATGCCTATTATGGATTTGAATGTGGCAAGAAGATTGAATCAAAGCCTTTATCTAATGCACAAATTGGATGCTTGTTCAACGCTAGAAAAAGCAACTCATTGCTGTGAATTGAATCCCAAAACTGACATCATGCTAAATTGAATGTGACAACCTCAGTGGAATTGAATACCTTGATGAATGCTTATGCTATTAAGGAGTGCAATCACCCTATAAAATCCAATGCCACACAATAAGCTATGATTGCCAATTGTCACAACCGATTCCCTTGTTTACCAATTGCCTTGATTGCAAGTTATCACATCCCCAGATCGCCCATTGCCATGATCACTCTACCATCTCCTATTCATCTCTCCCTCTCCCTCTCCCCCTCCCTCTCCCTCTCCCTCCCTCTCTCCCTCTCCCTCTCCCTCTCCCTCTCCCTCTCCCTCTCTCTCTCGCTCTCTCTCTCTCTCTCTCTCTCTCTCTCTCTCTCTCTCTCTCTCTCTCTCTCTCTCTCTCTCTCTCTCTCTCTCTCTCTCTCTCTCTCTCTCTCTCTCTCTCTCTCATCTTCTTGTGATCTTACTTTGTTTTCCTCTTTATTTTTAAAAATTGCATTTTATAATAAACCTTGAACATTTTAATCATGGTATTTCTTTCTAAAAAATAATATCGGCAACTTTTTTCTCTTTCTCTCTTTTACCTATTTTTTAAATATTAAAATTAATATTTTAGGAAAAGTAATATTTAAAATTAATTCAAAATAAAATTTTAATGTCTCTTTTACAACATATCTCTCTTTCTAACTTTTATTATTTTCTCTCTTTTTGCATTTTCTCTCTCCTTTGCCCTCACTCTTGGCCTTTTCATCTTCCCTCCCTCTCTCTTTCTCTCTCGCTCTCTCTCCCTGAATTTTCATAATTTTCTCTCTCCCTCTCCCTCTCCCTCTCTCTCTCTCTCTCTCTCTCTCTCTCTCTCTCTCTCTCCAACAAACACAATGCATTAAAAAAAGGGGGAGGAAAGGGCGTACCTCGAGGCTCAAATATACATGCTTGCTCCCTTTAAGCTCTCCTTCACGGTCTTCTCCTTCTCCTTTGTGGTCTTCTCCTTTTGCTTCTAGTCCTTTGCACTCTCTTTGTGGCCTTCTCCTTCTCCTTCCCCTTTGTGCTCTCCTTCATATTCTTCTCCTTCTCTTCACACTCTCCTTCCTTCTCCTTCTCCTTCTCACTCTCCTTCTCCATCAAGCTCTCTGTCTCTCCTGTTCTCCCTTTCTCTCTCACTCACTCTCTCAAAATAGTGTGAAACAATATAGCGTTACTATTAATGATGCTAATAACGACATTAATAAAGATATTAATTGTGATGCTAATGGTGATGCCGACTAAAAGCATCACTAATCTAGTGTCGCTATAGCTCCATTCCCTTATTGTGGGAGTTCAACAAATAGTTTTTGGGATGGGTGTGTGTTGTTTATGTGAGAAAGAGAGAATGTAAACTTACAACTAGTTAGAGATAGAAAGGGGGAGACCAATTTCTTTATATAGTATTTTAAAATTATTCTCTATTCTAAGGCTTATAATATAACATTTATACTTTAGGAGGATTTCCATGTATGATGAACTTGTATGGCAATATGAAACTGGAAACATGACACACATAGGTCCTAAATTGATCCATTCGACCCTATGTTAACTTGTCTCCTACTTCCTAGTTGCTTGTGTTGATTGAGTGTCACTTCAACTTCAATTTGTTTTCACCAAAAGAATAGCTCTTAAGAATTGTAGGCCTTATTGGTTGCTAGATTTGGGTTGCCCACGTCAACTTATTCTCTTACTCCCTAGTTAAGAGTCCATTTTTCTCATATTCTCCGATTCTCATTTATGGAGGGGCTCTTTGAAATTATAAATCTTACTAGCTAGAATATTAGCTCATCTCCTTGTTCTTGTAATTTTAAAAATTTCTACTCTCTCAAGGTGAAGATAGGTCTCCTATTCCCACCATATTGGTCTAAAGTACTAGGAACAGTGGCCCTATGTAAAATGTAGGTAAAGGGTGAAAGATATATATATGTAGGGGCCCAACCATAAGCCTACATGTCGGTCATTGTGACTGGTAGAGTTCACTACAACAGAAATGAGGCATAGACGCGCAAAGTCAGGCACGTCTATCATAGCGTCTATAAGTGCATGTAAACGTGCGTGTAAATAGACGCAAATTGTGCGTCTATACATCCGCGCAAATAGACGCTAATATAGACGTGCCAGCAGACGCACAATTATTTAACCACCTAAAATTGCAATTCACATAATTAAAAAACCAAAGTTAATAATTATTTAACCACCTGAAATTGATTCTTGAGCATGCACATGTGCGCATGATAAAAACAATAGAATTAAGAATACACATTGAATCATTGAATTAAAAAAATAGAGTTAATAATTACTTTTTCATTGCTCTCTAATGAATGGCAGTTCCTCCAGTTGACAAGCCTGATATAAGTAATTAGCGGCAAGCGACAGAAACCTTACAATTAGTAGCAAGCATTGCAATATGTATCTCATAATTTCTCTACGTACTTGAAGATGATAAAAAATACTTCCTTTTTATTATGAAAAAATCAATTTAGCTTTAAACTTGACTATTGATTCTTGAGTATGCACGTGTGCGCATGATAAAAACTATAGAATTAGGAAAACACATTGAATCAATAAGCAAATTAAGTATGTTACGGTGAATGATCCATCTCATCTTCAATGAGATTAGCCCTTGCTAAACTATCTACTTCTAGGTCTATGTTACCAAGAGGTAATGAAATAAATAAGTCTATCCCACTATCAGATGTGTTGCTATATTGCTCAATAACTTCATCAATATCATCGACAATCACATTATCGTCTTCTTCTGCGTTTCCTTAAACATCCTCGCGAGGTTCATCTTGTACTATATCACGCATATCATCCATTATGGTGTCATCATGCACATCATCATTAATTGTTGGATTGTCATCTGCTATCTCCATGTCGGTAATATTACCATATATTTGTTTTGAACGATTAGATATAGGGATGACATACCACCATCGGTTATTGTTTACCATTGGATGATACACAACCTGTATTTGAAAAACAAAAGCAAAAAACTTAAGTACTTATTATATTGTGTATATGTAGCACATGTGTACATATAAAAAAATTAGCCTTTGCATATATACCTACTCGCATTGTTGAGGTAGTACTAATGTGTCATTCTTGTTTTGGTGAAATTTTGTAAAGTCAATGATTACAAAACCACTTGGATGACGTCTGATTGTGCAATGCTCACCATTTGTTACCACTTCTTTAAACCACTTCACATCCTCACAATCTTGGGCATTTCTATTTTCATCTATATGTTGAGTTTGAAGATGTTTACCCTCACACCAAAGTGCATTGAATAATGTGCACTAGTAGTAAAAGATAAAAGATCAAACTAGACATGCTGGACCCTCACGAGGTGTTCAAATAACTAGACATGTTGGACCCTCACGAGGTGTTTGTAGAAAAATATATTGGGTAGATGAAAGAGCCCTTAAGCTATGGTACACTTACTTGGGCCTTAAAACAAAGATCAGCATTACTCCTACTCTAGACTTGGATAAAAGTGCTAGTGACGACTCGAGTGTTTTATGGCTCGAGACTCAATCTATGAATGGAAAAACATCACGTCCACATCTAGGTTCTATCCCACCCTTCAAGTTCAAAAAAGGCATGGGGTTTGGAATTCCTGGCTTTTTTAAAGGCAAGCCAAAACCATTGAATAGTTTGATGGAAGGCCCTCCCTTTTTCTATTTTGAAAATGTTGAGAACGTTCCCAATTCAGAGTGGGAGACCATCAAACAACATTTTAATAGATATTTTAATAGATATTTTAAAGAAGTTCATAGACTCTAGATATTTTAATAGAACCTCAGCCTAAAGAAGTTCATAGACTCTAGATATTTTTCAGCATGCTTTAGGCTAAGGTGGTTATGTTTATAACCTTCTAGTAGATGGAAGAAAGTTGATCATTTCCCCTGCTCCCATGACAATCTTTGAGGTGCTTCCAAAAACAAAGAAGTATTGGCCCCCATGGGATCAGAGAGAGAAGCTGTATTGCATAAACACACGAGGTGCCCCTAGCACTATATATGGATTGATCATAAAATTATTTTCTTCCCACAAAGAAAGCAAGATACCTTCTTATCTTCAACATGAGATTGTCCTGGCATGCAAAATATGGAACTTGGTTTGGGTTAGCCCAGGCCAAGCTGCCCCACTTGAACCCCATGAGATTGAGCTGGTACTTGGATATGATCGTGACCACACTTGAGGCTGCTCTACCCTTTCAGATCGGTATGATGCATTGGGCAACTCATTTCAGGTCAATACTATTGCGTACAGTCTTTCACCACACTGAAAGAATTATATCCACAAGGTTTAACAGTTCTATCCTTATTCTCGAGCCTTGGTGGGAAAGAAGTGGCATTGCACAAATTGGGTATAATTTTAAAGGCTATTGTTATTGTGGAGATCAATGATAAATGTGAAAACATAATAGCCAGCTAGTGGAACAAAACCTTACAAATAGGCCGATTTCAAATGGAGGATGATGTTAGAGATCTTACTGATGATAAGTTGGCTGAGATTGTGGATGCAGTGGGAAAGATTGACCTCATAATTGGGGGAAGCCCCTACAACAATCACTCAGGAAACAATAGAGTAAGCAGGGTAGGCTTGGGTGGCAAAGAATCCTATCTTTTCTTTAAATTTCCCAAGATTCTGAGTAGTTTAAAACATATCATGCAAGCAAGAGGTTACCTGAATATGACCAAACCTCTTAACAGCTAGTACTTTTTTGAATAGGGCATGATTGGATAGGACATGATTGGATGTATATACGACATAATTACACCTGGATCATACGCTAGGACATGATATACATGTATAGGATCATACGGACATGATATACATGTATATACGACATGATATACATGTATAGGGCATATATATGCATAGGACATGATATACATTACCAACTTTACTTCTTTCTGAGTATTACAAATATACATCCAATTATTCAAAGCTAATTACATATATGTGATTTCATGCCCTATACAAATGTGATTGGATAGGGCATGATGATTGGATGTATATATAAATCAAAGGTTGACTTGTGCATTTGCAATTGTAAGTGGGATGGTCTAGTAAATCACTACATATGTGCCAATTGACTTGCCAATGTGTTATCTCTTATCCTCAAGCTTTGTTATATATGTCACCACATAGGTCAATTGATTCCCTAAATGCATGCATTGATTCCTTAAATTGTTCCTGCGCGTCTGTAAGCGCGTGTAACAAGAATTATTTGCGCATATACATGCGCCATTACACGTGCTGACCAACGCGCCACGCAAGTATAGAAAAATTTAAAAAAAGTTGTGACTTTCTTTTCAAACCTGTGCTTTCCTGCGTTTTTTGCGCGTTTTTCTGCAGTTCGAGCTCGACATCACTACTCGTGTCTATCATCACTTCATGAAGACAATGAGGCAAGGAAATAAGAGTAAAAAGAGGACATGAGGAAAGAAGCGCCAAAGAGTAAAGAATAAGAGCCAAACAGCAAGGAAGAGAACAAGATTGAAGCAACTTACCAAGGGAAGGGAGAAGGAGGACAAGGAGCTTGCAACATAGCCGCCGCCACCCATTGGAACAAGCAAAGAAGGTGAGTTCTTCTTCTCTCTCTCAATCTTGTTTGCTTCCTATGTTTGTTTGTCTCTCTTCTCTCTCTTCACATGCTGGATCTTGTCATCTATGGAGGTTTTTTAGCTTTGTTTTTTAAGCAAGTTTGAGAAGAAATGGTGCGACTGTGCGCGTCTGTCAGCGCGTCCAGATGACAGTGTAGACGCAGCTATAGACGCGGAAATAGATGCGCTGATAGACGCCCACTGAGACACGCTGACAGACGCTCACAGAGACGCAGGTGTAGACGCGCACAGAGACGCAGGTATAGACGCTGTATGTAATATGTTTTATCTGCATAGGGTAATATGATTTTTCTTGTGTAGATGTGGAATCCTGGATCCTCCAGCACCCCATTCAACAAGGAGCAATTCATGGGGGAGATGACCAATTATCTTGGTCGCCCTCCCATTGCAGAGGAGGTTTTCAGTGTGATGTCTGGGATACCTATCACATCTTTGCCTACACAGAGATCAGCTGAGGTACATGGATCGACCGAAGCACGTGCATCTGCAGAAGCACGTGTATCGAGTGAGATAGAGGGTAGTGCACGTCGAGGGAGGAGGGAGAGTGTTGCGGGAGGACGAGGAGGTCGAGGGCTTTGTGGGGGTTGCCTAGGTGGTGGCTCTCAATCACCCTCATTGGAAAATGAGAGAGGTGAGCCTCCACAAATGTACTACTCTATCACTGATGTTGGTGGTATCTTGCATGACTTTGAGGGGAGGGAAGTGATAGCGTACTTTAGGAGTATCGTGCATGCCACATACAAAGATTGCATGATTCCCTTCAAGCACCAAAAAAATGGTTTGTGGCAAGAGGTGTTGCGGGCAGTACATAAAAGGTACCCTAATCCCGAGAATTCACGATTCTCAGATGATTGGGGACGGTCAAAGGTGAGAGACGTGCTTCATAACAAGAGGTCTCACCTTATGACACGTGCCAAGGAGTCATTGTGGAGACAAGAGCAGGGGCGCCCTGGATATGGCCAACCATCCAATTGCCACCGCAAGGAGTGGAAAGAGGCCAAGAAGAGAGCAGCGGAGAAAATGACAATTCGCCAGCATGCAGAGGCGCGACGTATCCAGATGGCAACCATGGGATCGTCGCATTATGGATCGGGTGGCAGGGAGTCATGGGAGGCTGAGTTTGTAAGTATTATTTGATTTTTTTTTAAATTAAATTTTGTAATTTGTTTCACTTCATTATGTAGTGTGTTTCAATACGTTGCATGTTCAAATTATTTTGTAGTATCATATCGTTGGTAGGATGCCTACTCCTAGAGAGGTAGGCTACCATCGAGGTCATAACCCGGCATCCACTTGGCAGCATTTCTACGAGGAGGGACTCATCACGGAGGAGCAATATAATCGCGCCATGAGGATTCCACCACCAGAAGATGTATGTTTTATTTTTTACATGAAAAGTATAGATCAATATGATTTATTATTTGTAATGGTATTTATATACTTTAATCCTTTGTGTAGGCGAACCCTGATGCAGTTGAGGATAGCGAAGGGGGGACTAGCAGTAGCGGTGGCGGCAACAGCAACGGCAACGGCAACGGCAACGGCACAAGCAGCAGTGGTGGTAGCAATGATGATGCCTCTTCTGAGGAGATATAGAGGAGCCCCATGCATGCATGCCTTCCCTTGGCTTACAATTTTCATTTTTGATATGTATTACTTTCAGCTAGTGCTTGCAATCATGAGGTCACAAGCACTAGAACTCATAATGTAAAAACGTTTCATCTATGTATATGAAATTTCGTGTGCTACATACATTGTTTTGTTTTCAGTATCCAATCTTTGAAATAATCTTTCTCTGTTTTCCCTAAGTATACAATTTGATGTTGGTTTTTTTTTCATACCTTTGTTTTGCGCGTCTATCAACGCGTCTAAATTGCAGGATAAATGCAAGTCTATTCTCGTAAAAAACTTTCAGAGTAAACGCGGTTTTAGACGCGTAGATACACGCGTGTATAGATGCACAATATGAATATACCCACTTTTTTATAAATATGATTATATATTTACGTAGCGCCTTTATAGGCACGTCTAACTGTGCATCTACTTCTGACTATAAGCGCGCTTTTAGACGCGATTTTGTAGACGCGAAAATAGACGCGTTAATAAATGTGCCCGACTTTTTTTTCACAATTCAAATATTGCGTCTACAAGCGCGTCTATGGAGCCTTTTTGTTGTAGTGATAATCTTTCTCTGTTTTCCCTAAGCATACAATTTGATGTTGATGGGGGGAAAAAAACAGAGAGAAAAAAAAGCCACATGCTCTCTGGTTTTTTTTTCATACCTCTATTTTGCGCGTCTAAATTGTAGGATAAATGCACATCTATTATCATCAAAAACTTTCAGAGTAAACGTGGTTTTAGACGCGTAGATACACGCTTGTATAGACGCACAATATGAATATGTCCACTTTTTTGTAAATATGATTATATATTTACGTAGCGCGTTTATACGCGCGTCTATAGACGCGTCTAAGTGTGCATGTAACTTTGATCATAAGCGCGCTTTTAGATGCGATTTTGTAGACGCGGAAATAGACGCGTTAATAAACGCGCCCGACATTTTTTTTCACAATTCAAATATTGCATCTGCAAGCGCGTCTATAGAGCCTTTTTGTTGTAGTGGTTGCTAATATATGGGGCTCTACTTGGTAATTTTGAAGAATGTGAGGTTCCATGATTCCTCTAGACGGTTTCACATAATCCAAATGGGTTGTTTGCTCGGAAGCATGTAGATAATATGGTAAAAGATGATTTGTGGGTTTACTTGTTTGTGTGCTAGATTTTTGTTCAAGCTCTCTCCCTTGTATTATGGGGCTTGAACATGCAGTATTGGTTATCAATGCCGATACTGCAACCAGCACAGCAATCACACATTGAGAAGATTATGAGATTGTCTTACTTTTGGAATTTGAAGACGTCCCTCTTCATTTTCACGTGAGACGGACAATAGCTCCTAAGGCTCCTAAGGCCCAGGCAGAGAATATATCCATGTTCCACAAGCCCAGGCAGAGAAGGGAGAAGAAAAGCCAAGCGTCCAAGCAGGTTAAAAGGGATCGGATACTCATGGAAGGTAGGCAGGCGCCATGTCTTCAAAGAAGTACTTGGAAGCCGCTAAGAGGAAGAAGGCGGAGGAGGAGAGATGGGCAACCTGATGGCGTACTGCGGGCTGGGGCACTACTCGAAGAAGGATGTGGTGAAGCTGGTCCATCGCAACGGGCACGTAGACGAGTTCCCGAAGTCGGTGAGGGTGGCGGAGCTGACGGCGCGCTACCCCCGCCACGTCATCTGCAGCCTGGACGAATTGCAGCCGGACACGTCGGCGCAGCTGGGCGAGGACGTGCAGCTGGAGGTGGGTCACGTGTACTTGCTGGTGCCGGTGGCCCGCCTGCGCCGCTGGCCCTTAAACACGGCGCCGCGCGAGGGGCCGGCTCTCCTCCCCATGAAAGGCGAGCTGAGGGGCCCCGATCACGACAAAGACGATATAATTACGAGCACTATCAATATTAATAACACCAGCAGTACCGATCCAGCCTCCACTGCAATATCGTCCCAGCAGTCTCTCGCCATCAACGAGCCCCTCCTCTCTCAGCTCCTGGTCGCCTCTTCTAGTACTCCCAGTACTACTCCCACTCGCCCCCCACGACGCTCTCGTCTTGCTCTCTCTGCTCCTAGCACTCCCCTCCCTCTCCCCCCCCTCTGTCCTGCCTCCTCCTCCGGCGCCACCTTCTGGAACGTCCTCCAAAACACTCGACTCAAACTTCGCCGCATCTTTCGATCCCCACGAGATCATGCTGGCCCTAGATTGGCCTTGACTAGTAACTCCAGATCTTCCTTAGACACCATTCAAGAAGAACAACAACAACAATAATGAAGCCCCTTGCACCTTGAGATCTTCCTTACACACCATATCTCGAGACAAGGAAAGAAGAAAACTCTCCGAGCTCCACACCAAGAAGAAGAAATCCCCTTGGCCTTACTCACACCCAAGGGCTACTTTTCTCTCTAGAATTGCCTTCTCTAGTTGGAGGTCTCTAATTCACATAGCCACGAAGCTTCTTTTATACTTTTTTTACAATCTAGTAACACATATATACACTAACACTTCTCACGTAAGTATTTTGTTAATATGTGCATATAACATTCTTACAAATGCTTGTTAATTTATTTTTTGAGTGATAATTAAGTGCAAGGTGCTTTGTACCGAGACTAGGTGGGTACAGTTGCACAGGTGGGCGGGTGCATTTGCAGGTGGCTTGTTGCATGGGCGCCACATGGCAATCACATAAGGTTTTGCACGGGGCTGCTCAACCCAACCCTGCCTCCCGCAAAATCTTTTGTTAATATGCTCTAAGGAAAGTGAAGGTTTCAAAATTATATTATATACAATTAAAATTTTTGGACATTACTTGCTTGCTGTCCTATTCACATTCTTTGTAGACCATCAAGGCTTACTTTACATTTTTTTTTCTTAGAAAAACCATGTGCTATAGGATGTATAGCTAAATGATTACTACTTTTGTTAGAATTTGACTTCATAATGAATCATGCAAAAAGAAAAATGACATTATATGGCTAACTATATTAGTAATAATAAGTGGTCAGCAAACAAGAGTTGATGACATTCTTTCAATGCACACTTGTTTAAGACTAATCAAGAGATGTAGCTTTTCAAAGATGATATCACACTTTGTTTAGCTAGTGCTATTGTACATATCTTGGTAGGATCACTTGAATGCCCGATAGAGAAGGCAAGTTGCACATGTGTTCTTCTACGAATCAGCCTTATAAAATGATCATCAATCAATTGTGTACACTAGTGCATGATGGTCTTCTAAAAAGATATACACATGTAAGTAGGAAATGGAGGGTGACCTTCAAGAGGCACATGGAGAAATAGCAAAAGGCCACTCCCATGCTAGTAGTATGGCTAGAAAAGTGTTATAGTCACAATGAGGTGCTTAAGCATTGTGATAAGTGCCAACACACAGAGGTGCCAGTCCAAAATTGCAAAAATGAGACAATAGCTAGTGTGAATTTGTGTGTCACTTGTGGAGCACTTGTGTCAATTAGGAGTCCACTTATCTAGCTTGATGATTAACTAATGCATCACATCTAGCTAGTAGTCATTGAGGTTCTAATTTTGTACATTATCAATCAACAAATCCTCCATAAGATGCTTCACATTGGATGTGATTTTTAATTTGTATTTGAGGTCAAGAAGAGGGTATATAATAGATAAACCTTCCTCTTCAGTTTTTAATCTCCTATCATGGCCATCAAGATTCCATCTTGGTTGATTAAACAAGTAATTGTTGACTTTTGTTGCTTCTTGAGCATAAGAGTAAGTCTTAGTATAGGAGAGCTTAAGAACATCTTCTATGATTTATTCTCAAAGATGAACACTTAGTCTAGGAGAGACATCATCAATAAAAATTGTTACCTCACCTATTCTTTGTGCTATTATTCATCACCCATTGACAACCTAGAGGGTAGTATCTTTTGGTTTTTCTTCCATTAAAGTGTCCAAGCTTTATTTTTCCAAGGTTTCTAGTTCTACATTACCTGATCTATTGAAAAAGCGTTGATAAACTATGGTCTAATGCCTTTTTTGAATTTCATATTCTATTTATTGTCCTTTATTAAGTCAGTCAGCACAACATCACCTTTATGAAAGTTTCTCTATCATAGATTGTTATCAAAGGCCTTTTGTCTAGCCTTTTTAACAATTAGAACATGAGTTTCTAAGAGGCATGTTTCAATTAGAGATACAAGTTTTGCAACGTAGTTGGTCTAAGATTTTGTGCCTTCCTACCATTCTTGTTGCAAGCTAGAAAGAAAAAACTTAATAATATGCATAATAACATATGTTCCATACGTAAGTTAGAATGTATCTAGCCTATGGTTATCTTGTAGGTTTTTTGATAAGCCCATTAAAGTTGCCATGAGCTTGTTGTCCTAGTAACTCTTAGATGCAAATACTATCTTTGTGAGAATATTGAATTAATGTTTTGTTTGTAAATTTTTCTTTGTCATTTTCTTGAAGATAATTTGGAGTTGATTTTTAATCATTACTAGAAACATGTAGAGAAAATGCTCAATGACTTGAGCTATGCAGCACGTTTCTTGGTTTCTCACTATCTTAATGGAGTAGTCAAATTGAGAGATCACTTTCTCCCATTAAGAACTTATAACATGTGATTTTGGCATCATGCTTTTGAATGGCCCTAGCCTCAACCCACTTGGCCTTATAATCTAATAGCAATGATTATATATTGTGCTTGCTAGTGTTGCCCTACTAGTCTAATGGATCCAATGAAATCTACACCCCATGTTTTGAAGGATTGATGGGTAACAATTGATAGTGGTGCTTGATCCATGACTAGTAAAGTAGCCAAGAATGATCTAAACACCTTATTTTATCCAAAAGACCAAGAGAAGAAACAGAGAGAAAGAAAGAAACTTAGGACAAATAAATGAGATGATAAGTCAAGATGTAGATGAGAACCTTTCCATAAAAGACACAACTCAAGGTATTGGTACATGACATGATGGCTTTTGTCCACTATTTATTGAAACGGAGAAAGCTTGTACCACTAGACTGAAAATTTTGGAAAGTCTAAAGACCAAAAAGAAAAGAGGATGAATAGCCATGGAGGATGTGATATTATTTGAAGAATTTCTAGCCAATGTCAAGTGGTAAGTAGTTAAGTGGTTCAAGAGTCTTGTTTGATAGATATTCAAGCAAAGGACAAGAGTTGTAATCTCCACATTTACACTTAAATACAACAAGACACGTGGGATGCTTGGTATACTAATTGTCTAGTAAATTGGTAATCCACCAGAGGCTAGTAGACCATCCATTATAATTGATGTTGGGGATATTAACATGATATTTTTATGAGAACATGAAAGAAAAATTAGTGTAACTGTGAACATTATCATTGCTAATGTCCCTAGTATATTGGTATGAAAATTGATATATATTCACTGAATATATTGATGCATATACTAATGCAAGTCTTGTTAATCTTTTCAATGATGATACATGTGGTTGTTTCAATGGTAACTTTGATTAACATACTGACATCGTTTAAATTTACCCTACATATGGAGCTTTTCCTTCCTCTACATGTTCTACACGGGGGATTCACTAGTAGTAATAAGGAGATGTCACCTGCATGCAAGAAATATATGAAAATACCCCTTATCTACCCCCTATTTATGGGACCTTACCTTATAAAATGTACCTTCCTTCCCTTAAATAAACCCCCTCCCTTACACTCACGTGGTACCATATGGTAAACCCTAGTGGACCCCCCGGGATGTTCTATAAGGAAGGAGCATATTGAGAACTAAGTGAGAAGGTGGCAAAGGAAAACCATCGTAAGAGCTTATTCTCTTCATGTGTTTCTTTTCTTTTTTCATTTCTTTAATTGATTCTCTTCTAAACGCTCTCCTTCTTCATATTATCGTTAAGAAAAACCATGGCTTTAGGGTAGTACTTGTTGTTTTTGTATACATGCATGAGAAACCTAGATTTTGAGCATTTTTAGTGAGAAAGTTTGTGTGTACATTTGTAAGAGCTCAAGAGAAACCAAAAAAATGACAATGTACTTTGTTGAAGTTAATTTTTAGTCCTTATTATGAAATTTGTATGCAAGAGAGGTAGGGAAAGAGAAAGAGAGGACAAATTATGGCTTCGTTACTTTAGAGAGAGAGAGAGAGAGAGAGAGAGAGAGAGAGAGAGATCTGACTTCCTTTAAACATAAATATAAATTATCTCATAGAACATACAATTAGAGACAAAGTTTTATGTGTAGAGGTAGCCAAAGTGGAGAATATTTAGTTTTGACATCTTCACATACATCGATATGCTAATTAATGAATTGATGTACAATTATTATAGAGAACATGAAAACTTATTAACATAAATATAAATTATCTCATAGAACATACAATTAGAGACAAAGTTTTATGTGTAGAGGTAGCCAAAGTGGAGAATATTTAGTTTTGACATCTTCACATACATCGATATGCTAATTAATGAATTGATGTACAATTATTGTAGAGAACATGAAAACTTATTTCTAGTTGATTGAGATTTAATATTAAAAAATTATTTGTTAGAGATTATGGTCCATATTTAAGGGATCCTAGGCATCTTAAAGTTTATTATGAATCAGTTATGCTCAAGCTCAACACTATTAGAAAAAAATGGACTGGAAAAAGGCCCTTTAGCTTAGGAGTTAATGACTTTTCTAATGACAAGATATTTGAGATAGACTAAATGGAGAGGGGTGGTATATACATTCCATGTAGTATGAAAAAGGCCCAAGGGCTATTCTTGAAAAAGAAGTGGTTTTGGAATTAGAAAAGTATCAAAATTAAAATGGCCTCCTACTTTTTAGTTCTCTAATGGTAAAAAACACATTTTTCAGAAGTTAAAAAATATGTTTTTTGGTACATGAATTAGCGCCCAAAATGTGGGATTAACTCCAATTGTGCCACGTGGCCACATGGCCTCCACCCCCTCATAATGACAACATGGAGCCTTCTTCACAACCATTACAAAAGCAACCAATACTACTAATTGTTGTAAGCCACCTCGAACTACAAGTCTTACCATTAACATTAGGTATCCTTTTTTTTTTCATTTTTGAGTCAAAACTACTCTCACTTGAAGAAAAAAGCACCAAATTTCTCATCATAGTACTAAGATCCCACCACTCTCCCTTGATTAAGAAAATTAACCCTCCTCTAGTCAAATCTCTATGAGGTGCTTTTTGTGTCCATATTTCTCCTAATGGCTTAGGTATCAAAGCCAAGTATTTTTGCTACGTTTAAGCAATCAATTACTAAGGTTTTGATTTGCTACCATAAGGTAGGCTCTGTAAGCTCGAGTATAGGCAAGCTTATTTATGTTATGGAAGATCAAGTGTAAAGAAACTTGTTTAGGTGTAAGTAATTGCAAATAGATAAGTCCAATTGTGAATAGACTAGATGCAATCTTAGGCTATAGTTTGGACAAAAGGAAGCATAACAATGATGTAGGGAATTGTTAGTCATAACGTGTAGAGCCAACACACTCATATTTTTTGCCCCCTTAGGTTCTTGTAGCCAAAGTGGTTGTAACCCTTGTGGAGGTGATGATACTATCTCACCATTCTAGTGATGACTCTTCACTCAGCAAAGCCCTTTGTCCTCATTGCATACCAAATGGCCAACAATGTTCCATTTAGTCCCTTGGTCCACCATGCCATCAGGGCCTCCTTTTATGATGACATTTTGGCCATCTTCACCCACTCTCGCACAAGGGAGAGTGACAGTGGACTTACCTCCAAGGTTTGCTACCTATTAACTTGGACCAAGCTCATATTTTGTCACCCACATCTAGACCCTCCTGCCCATCCACACCATCTCTCATCAGACCAGTTGTGTAGCTTAGTGATCACCTCTCCCCATCTTTTATATCATGACAGCTCAAGATACGTATGACTCCTCTTTGCTTCTCATACTTAATTGATGACCATACAAGTCAGCTCATCACATGAATGAAGGTTAGGTGAACGTGAATAATAAAGATATAAGAGTCATTGCTAGGCTACATGAGCTTCTCGTATAGGTGTAAAAGCATAGCATAATAGAGAGATGGTGAGAATACGACCTTGAAAAAAAGGATTATATCATGAGTACTCTCCACAAGGAGTTTCTACAACTGTCTATTATAAACACATTTTTTGATGATTACATGCTGCCATGTACTATAATACACCTCTTCCACCTTTATTTAAAAATATGTGATGCCTATAACAATAGCTCGCAAAAGCTAAGCTGGCTTGATCAGAGAGAGTGGGAGAAGATAAAGAAGGAAATATAAGAAAAATCTCAATAGGTGAAGGTAGTAGAAGGAGGCAACACATGTCAAATTGTAGGTGGCTCCTCATTGCATCTTTGAAGCACCTGATTGGATCACCTTCGAGATAGATTTTGTAAGTGTATGTTTTCAAATTTTTTTGTTTTAGAGTTAGAGCTAAAGTTAATTTCAATAATCTATCCATTTTCTCTAACATGTGTCTACTATTGTTCTAATATGAGAAAACTAGCTATTCAATGACCAAACTAGAGGAGGAGTATGCGATGCACTATCGGATTACATTATTTTTGGATATATTGTAGGTGATAGGAGGAGAGGTAGCCAAATTTTATATAATAGCATGTTTGTATTTCATGCTCCCTTCAAGATTTTGTGTAATCTATGTCTCTTTCTTGTTATAGCATTGGGCAAAGGAGGGATTATGTGAGGATGAGATCTCTTATTAGACATCTCATCACTTTCTACTTTGTGCATGGATACAATTTAATCATATCATTAAAATTCATAGTTTCTTATATAGATTTAGTTATATCACCTATTTTTCTATCATTTTGATTTAAATAAATTTTTTTCCTATCGTTAATATAAATTCTATTTTTAAACATTTTTTATGGGAGACTTAGTACTATATTCATTTTTTATACAAAGTCTAAGTACCTCATTTGGATTCATTTTGATAAATATCACATTTGTTTGCATACTTTGATGATGGGATTCTATACATGTTCAAACATCAATCCATATATGATAGGATAGCAAATATGGATAGTAGGGATCTATCTTTACAAGGGGATTTGTTCTACAAGGAGCTACATCCCTACTTATTTCCCTTTGTAATAACGATTAGTATATCCATTGCTACTAATCCCTGATACCTACATCCATCAAAATACGCATCATTGTGGTGTAGCAATGATTTTATTGATTATTATTTCAAAGCTTCTATTAGCAACATATATTGAAGCTTTTACCATCATGCATTCCAAAGATAGGGACTAACATTTGAACATATTTTTGTGTGTATTTCCATCCTAAATTTCATCAATATTTATGCCATGTGTTTTAGTGATGCAATATTTACAACTTTCACCATTAAAACAACTTAAGAGTTGGTGGTACTACTGTAATGGGAAAATGGTGTTTTTGAATAACTTTGAGGACTTCTAAGTCACCTTCATCTCTATTTATAGTGGTATGTAGATGAATTTAGTGGGTTGGTTTTAAAATTTTTTGAAAGACTATTGACAAAGAATCTTCCGAGTACTAAGAGAAAAAATGGTTGTTCACTTTTATATGGCACTAACATGCTGGGTGGCATGATCATTGTAATGCATGAATCAATAAAGAGAGCCTTTGCAATGTCTTTAGAGGTATGTAGGAAGACACACTACAACAAAGAGTAGCAAACACAATAGATAGCCAGAGAATCATTTGATGCCATTGTGGAACTCTTTCAAGAAGTCCCAAATGGCTCAAGTTGACCCATAACAAATTTATATATATGCATCAAAAATCTTGAGAGAAAATAGCAAATGTTAGGAGAAATTTAGAAATAAAAATTTGAAAATCCATAATAGAATAAATAGACCATGTTTTAGTACATGTGTAGGTAAAATATGAATATGGTACAAACAAAGTGTGTTTATGGTAGATCACATTCATATGCAAGCATAAACTACGTTTAGACTACAAAATTATTTCATAATTGTAGTATCCCAATGGCCATAGATGCATTTCAATGAACCATAAATATGGGAAAATCATAATCAAAAAATGAAAATATATAGCAAAATAGAAAAGAAAATCCATACCTTTGAGGTGGAAGAAAATGGCTTCTTATTCTTCTCTGAGTGCTCCATAACACAACAACTTTTGAAGGGGTTTTGAGAGCTCTTATGTGTGTGCATGCATAGCTCTTATATGTGCATCTACAACAAAAAATAGTAAGCCATAGTTTTAAAAAGGGAATGCATTTCCAATTAGGTGGATATACATATGAACACAAGAAACTTTTAGCATTTTTTAAAGCATTTATATGGCTACCAGGATGTTTTACTGGAGTGCACATTCATAGATGATTTTACACGTATAATTCAATGTGCACATTATAAATACACTTCTAGTAATCATCTCTATGGTTTAATTTTATTATAGTGAGGTTATTAGGTTTCTAGAGGAAATACCAACATATAATATCACTAGTTAGACATTGTCTCATCATCCTGAAAGAATAATGAATGCTACAATATTTGAACATATTAGAATTGCTAAAGAGGTGGCTACATGAGGCTTGCTTTACTTGATAGTCTTCAAGAGAACAATGAGCTTATCAAGTTACAAACTGCTAATGGTGAGGACTCATCATTTTACTTATAGAATCAAATATTTAATGCCTACATATTAGAAAAGAACACTAAGTTGGGATTATGAAACTTGGCTAGCTGCTATGTCTCTACATATGGCTTGGACCATGAGGTTGCTAGTGTTCACCTCACTTGGACCTCTAGATCCCATTGTACATAGTTCTAATTAGCCATCGTCTCATCTTTTTGAAAGAATAATGAATGCTACAATATTCAAACATATTAGAATTCCTAAAGAGGTGGCTACATGAGGCTTGCTTTACTTGATCGACTTTAAGAGAACACTAAGCTTAACAAGTTACAAACTTGTCAGCTCATGGTGAGGACTCATCATTATAAATATAGAATCAAATATTCAATGCCTACATATTAGAAAAGAACACTAAGTTGGGATTATGAAACTTGGCTAGCTACTATGTCTCTACATATGGATTGGAACATTAGGTTGCCCACGTTCATCTCACTTGGACCTCTAAATGCCATTGTACATGATTCACTTCACAAAACCAAGACTCTAGCACCCTTGTTTATTCTTTTCTGCATTGCCATGTGAGTAGTGTAAGGGGAAGACCTTAGACAGAACCCAAAGAGAAGAGACAAGGAGTAATGATAAAGGTGTTTGTGACTTGCTACTAGCCTTAAAATAGCTTAGATTATGACTACTAAAATCTTTCATGTAACCTTTAGTAATGTTCAAATGCAAAGTAAATAACAAAGTTCACCCCAAAGTCACCACCCAAGCACCCAAGGTATCAAGTCTTGCAATCACATGGAATAACTCATCACAATATAGAAGAGTAACACCACTTCTACACATAATAAATCCATGGAGTACAAAAATGATCTTCAACTTACCCATGAAATGTAAAGATGATGCATGATGGAACCACCAAGAATCATGTAACATCAAAATCAGTTGATCATCACAAGTTGCTGATATCAATAAGGATGTTGAAGGTTTCTTCAAGTCCCCTTCTACCATATGGCATCAATCAACATCCCATTTGTATCAAGAAAAGAAGAACACTCCCATCATGAAACATCAACATTATCTTATCATCACAATAGTTTGCTAACATCGGCAAGGATTCTAAATGTTTCTTGAAGTTTCCTTCTACCATATAGCATTAATCAACATCCCACTTGTATTAAGTAAATAAGAACACTCCATACTCTCAATATCGAGACCATCTCATCAAATTGGAAGTAGTAAGGAGGCACCAAGTACAACACTACTTAGCCAAGTATGTAAAGCATTCATTCAATATAAAACAAATACTTTGATTTACAAAGAAAGTCCTTTAGAATCACAATGTTTCACATATAAGATAGATCATCACTTTGACTCACCCAACCATCATAAACTTTTGACATCTAAACCAAAGTGTTCAAATTTGAGTACACAAAAGATTTTTTTACATAAACCATCATTTTTATGGGTATTGGATAGAGTCACGAACATCTTCATTCACACCTCTATAGTGAGTTACACGATCCTTCCCTTCTCATGATCATCTCTTGACTCTTGTTTTCCTTTCTCAGCCCATCAACTCTATGTGATGAAGGTGTTAGAATCAGTGTTGGTATGGGCTATCAATCTTGTATTTTTATGCACTCGATGGAGACGTTGGATGATGGGAGATGATTCACAATGGTGAGTGAAGTTGTTATTGAATACAACAAAGAGTGTCCTTGCATTTAAAGATAAGATATTTAATATAATAAGGTTTCAATCAACCGTTGTTTTATCTCGCCTCACAAGCCCCCATTCATGTGGGGAGAGAGTGAGGATATTACAAGACCATTCATGACGTGTTGAACCCAATTGTAAGTAGCATCCTTAAGCAATACAGAAGCATGAATCCCTCTTTTTGATAATATCGTATTTCATATTAGTGAGCAAATAATCTTATAACACTCTTCAAGCATGTTTACATCCACTCTATCCTCTTAGCCACTTAATTCAGCCCATGTTTCTTCCAGCAAACCCTAGGAGTGATTTGAGTGTCAAAATGACTTTAAAATGATGCAAAAATTTTGAAAATGTTGTTGTATCCATTAGGGAAAGTGTGAACTCCAAAAAGGGCCTCATAAGGAATGGATTAGTAGAGGATTATTTTTTCTAATCTTGAGAGCCAAGTGGACCTAAAAGTCATGATGAGATGGGAAGTGGTTTTGACAAAAACATTTGGTGGTTTTCATTTAAAAATGAAAGAAAGTAGCCTGAAATATAGTTTATTATAATAACTTGCAAGGTGTCATCACAAGAAGAGCTTTTAGCGTAGTGGTAAGGCTTGGAGTTTGGGTACCATAGGTCATGGGTTCAAATCCCATGCATGTGATCTAACATTCATGAAAAGAAAAATATTACACGATTGTTATGCTTGTGACTTTTGGGCACTGTACCTGCAATTTTCGAGCACTATGATGAGATTCCCTCCAGATGGCATTTATCCTACCTTTCGGCCCAATTTTTTTAAATGAAATGTGCATCTTTAAATTTAAATCTCAAATTCTAAACCATGGTATCTCTCCAAAAGCAATGAATGCATGATGGTGTTGTTGGCATTTTTATATTGCAAAACCATGACTTTTAGGAAAAAACTAGAGTTGTGGGCAAAAAGTGGTAAAGACAAGTGGGTAAAATGTGCACACCACCCCCTCTCCTATTGGTCCACCTCAAATATTGCATGATTTAAAAAGTAGTTAACCCTTAAGCTAAAGGGCCCATTTTTTAGTCCATATTCTCCCTAATGCTATGTTGAGAAATTAGACTCTTGATTTTGGACATTGTTTAGACTTATATAAGAGCAAATCACATCTAAATAATTTTTTGATGACCTTAAAGAGACATAGGGAGAATGCTCATGTACCCCTCACATCAATGAGCTAATCTGTAATGAGTGGGATACACGAGAACTAGGGGTCAGATACCCAATCACACCGACCAAGGTATATAAGGTGTAAGAGACCTAGTTTAGGGCATTCAAACATAATCAAGAACTGACTCGTCACATTCTTCTTCTACCTCCATGGCTTCCTTTCTCCTTGTCCCCCTTTTCTTGTCTTTCTCTCTCCTCTTCAAGCCTTCCTCTTTCTTCTTCTTCCTCTCTTCTCTCTCTTTTGCTCGTTCTCTTCTCTCCTCTAGCCTTAGTCCTTACAAGTGGAATCAAAGCTTTAGGCTTTGGTCCTTTGTTCTCCTTTTATTTCTCTCAATCTAGTTCCCTATTCAAACCCTAATTACTCAAGAAACATGTACATGTACAGTAAGGAGGACTACAGATAGTGGGGCAACTTTCTTGAAGACAAGTAGGGGCTATGGCTAGAGCTTTTGACACATTGGGAGGTAAAATGGTTAATTTAGTAGGTTCTCACTCTTTTCTATGCAACTTTTAGGGGTTTCAAGACAAAGGTGGAGACTTAGGAATTAGAGGAGGGAAAAACCCTAGTTACTTTCTACTCAAACCTTTCCTCTCTCTCTTCTCATGTAAGCTGCCATGGCTACTCAACAAAGAAAATCCCATTTCTTCTCTAGAGCAACCCTCAATGTCACTAACTAAGATTACAAGAGTTTCCCCTTCTTTCCTAGGACCAAGCTAAACACCCCTGTCAAGTGTTGCTCGACACCAAGATTTGCCCCATGGAATAGCCTGCAAATTGTGGTGCATTTTGTGCTACTGTCTCTTGGCCTTCCTGCTCCATCCCTTGCACTAGTCACCTCCTTTGGTGCTTCTCCAAAGCTCATGCAACCATCCTTCACTCACCTTCTTGACCAGATCTTGGCCCTTGTTCCTCAATATTTGAGCTTCCCTCTCCTTTATACCATAGTTCATTGATGTACCATGTTTTGATTGGCCATTAAAGCTCACTTCAAGCTTCCCCACATTTGAAATCTCATCCCTCAAGAGCTCCTTCAAACATTCTTGACCTCACTTACTTGGATTGAAGTCATGGAGCTTAGTATGTAGGGATTTCTTAGAGTAACCATGAAAGCTCCACTTGAAGCTTTTTATTCTTAAAGAGCAGGCATGGGAATAATCACAGAAATCATCACCATCAAAGGAAGCATCAGATCCTTAAACATTGTACCCATTGAAGTGCTTTACTCACCTAGACTGACTTAATGAAGAACTTGGCATCATTGTGGGATCATGATTCATCCATCTACTTCAAAAACTAAAGAGATATGTCAATTCAATCTTAATCTCTCATTTTAAACCACTTGTTGAGCTTAGTCCCTTTGTTGGAGAGAGTAAGGATGCACATTACATTCTTAGTAGAGTCCTTCATGGCATGCATGCTACCCACATGGAATTAGTAACATGCTTGCTCCCCATTTTCCTTCCAATGCATCATGTTAACTCTTCCTCATTGGTTCTTGGTAACTCTAATATTTATTTGATCATGTCTATCTTGAATTGATCCCAAGTGGATAATAAGCCATTGTAAAAGGGTAAGTGGCAATTAGTGAGTCATTGGACTACCAAGGTAAGCCCACCCAAGCTCTTGTTCAATCATTGCATCTTATGAAAAGATCCAATGTCTATTTTTCAATGTCTATAATATTGGTTACTTAATTTAAATTTTTTTCCATGTATACTTTTGTTGAGGAAAAAGGCCGATGCCATGCAAGGTGGTAAGCCAAAAGAGAGGCGATCCTCCCTTATTGCTTATGACCCTGAAGGGGTGCACAACTCGACCTAAGTGAAACTTTTCCCACCTCTCAGTGATTAAATCTCAATACTTATATGCAGGTGTAGGTGAACTCCATGGTCACCCCATTCTTGATAAGGTACCCCCTAATTGGACACACTCTTAGTGATTAAGACATCCATGTATAGCACTTGACATGTATGTGGTCAATGTAAGATGTATGACACTAAGGCTTCCTCATGCAGTGATGGTAGATAAAATGAATACTTAAATGTACTCAAGATCATGCTTAGTATGCTCATGATATTTCTTATTATGATGCTCAAGCTCCTCAATCTATGAGCCACTCATATAGTGCATGTGCAAATTGGGACAGACAATGTTTTCATCATAGGCACTCAGGAATAGTCACAAAAATCTTGGTGTAATAAATTCTATATTACATTTGGGAGTGGACCCTAAATCTCATCTCAAATATGGATTTGTTCCTTTGATTTGAATTAAAAATATCCCTAATTGAAGCTATGGTCTAAAAGATATGGCCATTTTTGTGCACTGAGGTCACTGTGGATAGGGTGTAGACCACGCACAAAAATCTAATTGCAAAATTTTTTGATCGTTTTCTATCACAAAACTTGATAGATCATCTCAAAGAGGGATCCCTCCTCTTTGATTTCAATTAAAAATCTCCTCAATCAAAGTTTCCTAATAGAAGTTACCCTTCTTTCATAGACAGTGGATCTTGTGAATTACACTTAGATTGTAGGACAAAGGAAAAAGCAAGGCCTATGAGGAGGTCCAAATGGAGATTAGGGACTCCAAGGCCTCAATGAAGGATGAACCTAGATTAGAACAAAATTTTCATGGTGATATGTAAGAGGAAGTGCCTGATATGGATCCCTATAGCATGCTCAATCTTACGCTATGTCGGCATGAGCTTCATTACATGAAAAGCTATAATGACATGATTGCCAATCCTCACTAGATGCTGTCTAAATTCATGGCCCTCTTAAATTCTCAGACTCAACAAATCCTAGAGTACCGCACCACTCTTGTAGCCCAATTAGCCGCCACTCCAGTATAAGAAAAGGCAAAGGAGTCCAAGCAGGAGTCTCGACGGCCTCCACTATTGGAGCTGCTACATGGTCCACAGAGCATTCTCAGAGCCATGGGTATTTCCCCTTCCACATATGAGGTCAATGACCCCTCTCATGTTAGTAACGAGCCTCTCTTGAGCTCTCCCATTATCCATGCACCCAACCCTCAGGTGAGACCCCCACCCACCATTTGTAGAATCTCCCCCCCCTCTCCCTACGAGCCCCATGTTGAGAAACACGAATCTAGGCCTATGCTAGCTATGGTTGATGGAGGTTATAAACATAAAACATGATTGAGATAAAGAATTATAACTCAAGTGAATTAGGTTCCAAGATAGATTATAACTTGGACTCATAAACACAATCTTGAGTAACACAAAATGATAGTAACACAATCTTGAGTAACAAAAAAACACAAAATGATAGTACTATTTCATTGAAATGAGTGTCAAGTACATGCTTATATAGCTTTATGGATAGTACCAATTTTCTTCTTAGTGATTATGGGATTTTGGACATCTCTTCCTAGAGCTTCTAGAGCATACATATTTGTCATATCTCTCATACAAAGCCACTTATGGGCAAAGCATCATTCACTATTCTCAACACCCCCCCTCAAATGATGAGTCTCTTCCCTTGCTGGCTTCTTGCCCCATTAGGGGAGTTTTGAGGTCTCGAAAATGCCTTTTAGGATGTGGAGAGAGAGTGATCTAGACCAATAAGAGCAAAGCCTCCGTAATGGAACTTCTATTTAAAATTTTTTAAAAAATCATTTTACAAAAATATATAAATATGATAATATTACGAATTTGTATTTTTATTATGTATTTTTAGTCTCTTATATTCGTGATTATGACATCTTTTGCATTAATGGCATAGAGTCTCATCTACTTTTATTTAATGATGTTTCTAGATTAATGATAATGATTGATGTAATCGAAATTCAAATTGGTGAAAAGCATGGCACTCAGTTTTTTCCCTCCTTTCTTTTATTCCTCTATTGTTTTTCCCTCCGTTATGATAGCCTAGTCCTCTCTCTCTCTCTCTCTCTCTGTGCATGTATCTCTCTCTTCTACCATGGATACAGAAATTCGACCTTCAACAAGGCGTCCAAGCTCCCAAATCACATCCATATCAGTGTTTAACTCATTCCAAACTAATGGAAGATGAATTCCTACTATCATTAGAAAAGGTAGTTGGATCACCATGCAACAAGCAAAACGTGGAAAAAGGTAGTATACAGTTGGCTAGGAACCCTGTGTTCCATGCTAGGACAAAACATATTGAGGTACACTACCACTTTGTGAGAGAGAAGTACTAGCAGGTGAGATTGACTTGGTGTATGTCAGCACACAGGATCAGATAGCTGACATTTGGGTACAGAGAAGCTTCAAAAGTTTCGACACTTACTTGGAGTTGCAGAGATGCAGTTGAGCTTGAGGGGGAGTGTTGAGATGACAAGCTCAATACATGCGAACATTGATGATGGACCGCCTGGTTAGATGGGTCCACACATCTACACTTAGCACGTCGGTGGTCATTATGACTCTCACATGGCCACTGACTCATTACTTGGAGCAAATGGTAGAGCAAGGGCTGCAAGTCAGATTTAATGCAAAGGGTTGCTTTGTAGAAGACTTCAATGACAAGTGTAGGTTGGTAGCAAAGGGAAGTAGAGTTGGACGTATGTTTACTCTGGATGCTAGAATTCCTACTATGAATGTTGCTATGTATGCTAAAGGAAAAGGTGTTGTTGCAGATATTGAAATTTGGCACAAACGCATTGGACATGCAAATGTACAAAGGCTGAAATTAATGCAGTCCAAAGGGTTGGTTACAGGTTTGCCTACATTTGGAGTTGCAGAATTTCATAAGGTATGAGAAGCATGTCAGTTTGGTAAGCAGGCAAGACAACCCTTTTCACATGACAGAGATGTAAGCAGAAATATCCTTGATGTTGTGCATATAGACATTTGGGGGCCTACACAAAATGTATCTCTTGAAGGCAGTTCATACTTTGTCACATTCATTGATGATTGTTCTAGAAAGTTGTGGGTATATTTTAGAAGGAAAAGAGTGAAGCGTTTGAGCACTTTAGAACTTTCAAGGCTGTAGTTAAAAGAGAAACAGGCTTGAAAGTAAAGTGTTTGAGGTCAGATGGAGGGGGAGAGTACCTCTCGAATGAGTTTAGTGATTTTCTGAGGTCTCATGGGATAAAGAGACAGTTCACATGCAGATATACCCCACAGCAAAATGGGGTTGCAGAAAGGAAAAATAGGCATATTACAGAAGTTGCACGCGCCTTGATAGCTGAAAAGAATATGCCTAAGCATTTTTTGTCTTAGGTTGTTCATACTGCTATTTATATTATGAACAGAACTCCCACAGTTGCAGTTCATGGGATGACTCCTGAAGAATGTTTTACTGGCAAGAAGCCTGATGTATCGCACTTGAAGGTATTTGGCTGTGTTGCATACATTCATGTGCCAGATGAGCTACGGAAGAAGCTTGATCTAAAGGTAGAAAAATGTGTTTTTATTGGATACTCTTTAGAGCAGAAAGGGTATCACTATTACAACCTATCACATGTAAGTTCAAAGTGAGCAGGGATGTCATCTTTGATGAAATGAGCAGTTGGTATGCATCTAGTGGTGATGCATTGGATGATGATCATGATCATGACACTCATGTGCAGGCTGAAAAGTAAGAATCACGGACTCTTAGTGGACTAGAGACATCATCTGGTAGTCCTTGGTCTAGGAGACTAAGGAGTACCTCTACATCTTCAGGTGCATCTAGTAGCACTATAGGTAAAGACAAAGGAAAGAATAAAGTGTCAGATGGCATTGATGTAGTTCTTGATGGAGACTCGAGTGGCTCAGAGAGCTTGGATGATGAGCTTGGTATTCCTTCTGTCAGGACACTAGGTGTACAGAGAGCTCATAGTAATGTAAAGGCTTCATTGAGTGATTCGGTGGTACGCAAATCTAGCAGGGTCAGATACCCTGTTAAAAGATTTGGTTTTGAAGGTTATGCAGCTCACCATTATGCTTATATGGTGAAACTAGTTGAGGATGTTGAGTCCACATGTTTTGAGGAGGCTATTGGCCATGCTCATTGGGATGCAGCAATGGATGAGGAGATGGCTGCATTAGAGGCCAATAAGACTTGGGATCTAGTATCATTGCCGAACGGCAAGAAAGCTATTGGATGTAAGTGGGTTTATAAGATTAAGCACAATGCATATGGTTCTATTAGTAGGTACAAAGCTAAGCTGGTTGCAAAAGGCTATGCCCATACATATGGCATAGATTATGAAGAAACCTTCAATCCAGTTGCTAGGATGGCAACTGTCAGATGTGTGATTGCTTTGGCAGCAGCCAAAGTTGGAGGTTGCAGCAAATGGATGTGAAGAATGCCTTCTTGCATGGTGATTTGTAGGAAGAAGTGTATATGAATCAACAGGCAAGTTATGAAGATTTAGAGCATCCCACGTATGTGTGCAGGTTGAAGAAGGCGCTCTATGGGCTCAAGCAAGCACCTAGAGCATGGTCTGACAAGATCAGAGAGTATCTTGTCAATATTGGATTTTATGTTTCTGATGCTGATTACTCACTTTATGTGAGAAAGGGAGATGCAGGTTTAGTCATCATAGTCATCTATGTGGATGACTTGATTATTACAGGTGATAGTGATAGCGGGATTGCTAAAGTCAAGGATTTTTTGAAGAAGAAGTTTGAGATGAAGGATTTAGGTGAGCTAAGGTACTTCCTTAACATTGAGGTGATCAAATGTGATGATGGTATATGGCTGTCCCAAAGACAGTATGGCTTGGATATGTTTTCCAAGTATGGTATGATAGCATGCAAACCACTTTCAGTCCCATTGGAGCAGAATGTAAAGTTGAGTGCTGATGTTGGGGATGAGATAGAAGACCCTACTATGTTCAGGAGAATAGTGGGGAGTTTGATCTACATGACCATTACAAGGCCAGACTTGAGCTACGTTGTTGGTCTTGTGAGTCAATTTATGCAAGTACCTAGAAAGCCACATTTGGATGCAATCAGATGCATATTGAGATATGTGAAGTCCACATTACATTATGGGCTTTTCTATGAGGCAGGTACAGATATACAGGTGTTTGGATACACAAATGTAGATTGGGTTGGTAGTATGTCTGATAGAAGATCTACCAGCGGATACATGTTCTCTCTTGGTAGTGCAGCAGTTGCTTGGAGCAGCAAAAAGCAATCTACAATTGCTTTGTCGAGTACAGAGGCTAAGTATAGAGGTGTTGCTATTGCAGCATGTGAGATAGTATGGCTACAAAAGTTAATGGCTGATTTGGATGTGCAGGTGGAAGGTCCAGTTGTCATTTATTGTGACAACACGAGTAGTATACAGTTGGCTAGGAACCCTGTGTTCCATGCCAGGACAAAACATATTGAGGTACACTACCACTTTGTGAGAGAGAAGTACTAGCAGGTGAGATTGACTTGGTGTATGTCAGTACACAGGATCAGATAGCTGACATTTGGGTACAGAGAAGCTTCAAAAGTTTCGAAGCTTACTTGGAGTTGCAGAGATGCAGTTGAGCTTGAGGGGGAGTGTTGAGATGACAAGCTCAATACATGCGAACATTGATGATGGACCGCCTGGTTAGATGGGTCCACACATCTACACTTAGCACGTCGGTGGTCATTATGACTCATCACATGGCCACTGACTCATTACTTAGTTGGATCACCATGCAACAAGCAAAAAGTGAAAAAAGGCAAAGACATGAGAGCTTGTTTATCTCTACTTGGAAGGGCAGAATCCAAGATTTTAAGCTTGGAGCAAATAAGAATAGTATCAAAGAGGTACTAGTGCAACATGTGTTCATGCATAAAGAGCTGTGTTTGAAACCTGGATCTTCAAAGCTTCCAATGCATAGACCAAATTGTAAGAATTTGATTCTTAAAGTTTTTCCTTTCTTAAACATAGTTTAGGTTTTTCCATTATAATATTTGTTTGTCTTGTAGATGTCTATCCCTCTAATCTTGAGGAATGGCAACCAGTGGAATCTATTATTGATGTTATACATGGTTCAATTGGAGAAGAAATGTATAGGGGTAGAAAGAAGACAAAGCTTGCAGAGAATGGAATATTCTTTTATGACCATTCTTATGTTATTCCTATGCGGCGTTGCCAATGGGGATCAATAAAACTCCTTCCTTTGCCAGATTTTTCAAGCTTTGAGTGGCCTTTGCCAAGTCCAGCTACTAGTGAGGGCTATAGATATAAGATATTTTCTGAGATCCAGAAAGCACTAAAATCTAATATCTCAAGTAGGCTAAGCAAAGTTACTTTATTTATGCCTATTAATATATTTATTGATTTCTTCTCTAATATGGAGATAAGAATAACAAAAACCATGCTTTCAGTGAAGAGACTAACATATGATCATATCATACAATTTGTTGATGAAGGATGGGATACAAGGACAAAAGGAAAAATTATATGTAAGATAGATCAAGACTCTATAGCTTGTAAATATATGATTGCTACTCAAAATTTTATCCTTAGCTTTTACTATAGTCGATAGCATTTTGTTGGTAGTAGTCTAGTTGCTTTAGACCAGAATCTTAATGATTTCAGCAAGGATCCTATTGTGGATCTTGATATTTGGTTCAATGAGGATATTATTGCAATCTTAAATATCAGAAAATCATGTACGCTACATCAAGTGAGGATGGATTTACAAAATGAAGACATTGAACTACCATACTCCTTTGTATTCCAACTTGACAACAAACGAGTAAGTTTTCACATCATATTATATCTACGTAGATGTATATCAAGATCTCACTTTCTAACTAACAAAAATTTGTAATTTATTTTTTGCAGATATCGAAAAGGAGAGAAAATAAAATACACTGCAATGACATTCAAGAAAATATATCTTTACTATCAATATAAAATACATGTACAAATTTTGTAGCAGATGTCTATCTGCCATCTCTATGAGATATACAAGGGCTGAAGGGCAAATTTCTATATATGAAGGCCTACAAGGCGATATGGCAAAGATATTTCTTTTTTGGAAAACTATCCTTTCTAGGAGTCCTTTTGCCTTTCTTTGATGTCTTGGGTATAGAAGGTGTTGAAGCTATGGATTTGCCTTCCGTGGTTATAGGCACCGCATCTCCTTCATGGTGCAAATCCCCACCAATCTCTGTTGTTGGTTGTATACAATTGACCATCATATACTTCAAGAGCTTTGCTCTGATGTACCAAACATTCTCAGATGTATACCAATCCTTCGAAAACTGTCACACATTTATAGAAAAAAGAGTTTTAGTTCATTATTGTTCTTACAATAGACTATATTTTTATCATCAATGGACTATTTGCAATTAATATCTATCTTAAAGTTTAGCATCTTTCATATTACCTTTACATGTTTATCATCATTAAGATAAACAAAGTTAACCATTCTTCTAGCATTTGCAATCACCCTCCAGCCACAAGAATGGCTATCATCCTGATGGGGACACTGCAACCACCAACACAAAGTAAAACTATAAAGAGGACGAATGGTAGTTCATAGAATAAACTCATGTTTCAATTATTTTAATGAATAACTTACCGCAACTTGTCTATATTGCATTGTTGCAAGCAAATTAGATGGCATAGGGGGTCTTTTCTCTAGCTCTTCAATTAATCTTTTGGCACCTCTGTATATAAAATATGTTGAAATTTAGAGTACTTACAAAAAAAAGAATTGAAATATCAAGGAGCCCTTGGATAATATAACTTACAATTTAGCATTTCCATGGCTTCCTTTCATAGAGTTGATTAAAAAGCATTGCTTATCCACAAGGTCTATTGCAATCAAGCTCCAATGAGAACTAAAAGCAATCATATATCAACAAATTAGTAGGATAAAATCTCAAAAACTCTAATAGAATATTGAATCACTTACTTTTCATTATATGGAACTATAAGTAGCTCCAAAGTATCGAAGTCAATCAAATTGAGCCAGTGCTCAATAAAACTTGCATCAAGCTCATTCCTCATAAAGAATAAGATAGATGGATCAAAAGCCTCAATTTTTTGTTGTATATCCAAAGGAAACTCATGCATTATACACCTAGAAAAGGCATAGAAATAGTGAGTATAACAAGAAAAATCTTATTGCTAAAAAAATATCAAAAAGTATAAGTAATTATGGATAGACATACCTTAGGCCAGCAAGAATAAGACTGTCATTTACTTCTCTTCTTTTATCCTTAAGAATCTGAACACATGCAGCATCAAAGGAGATAACCTCAGTTCTTTTGCCTAAGTCACCAGGTAAGAAACAAAACACACTGAATCCTTTTGGATTAGCTGCTTCAAGAAGGGTGGCTAGCTCATTTTCAAAGGACTCTAGTTGCTCTATTTCCCTTTCTTCAACCCTTTGCCTCCTATACTCTCTCCATTTATCTGCTTGTTCCTCTTTAGCCTTCTCGTCTTTTTCATGTTGCCTTGTATCCTTCTCATGGGTGATATCCTCAACCCTGACACCAGAATCATCTTTCTTTCTTCTAGCTGGGGGTACATTAAGGATATTAAATGTCTTCATATCAGTGAGGGGAATTGGCTCAAGGACCTTTGAAAATCTATATCTTAGCCTCCTAAGAATTACCATGTCCTTGTCCATGAGTGTGAGCCTATGAGCATGAGCAGCACAAATGTAGGCATCTTGGAAAAACTCAATTAGAAAATCCTCTGTGGCTTCTTGTATACAATTAAGAGCTGTTCTTGTCCATCTGAAACTATCCAAACTATATTTGTCACAAATTTCCCTGACAAGCCTTTGAAAAGACAACTTTGGAATTGCATTGTCAAGAGCATTTACTGCCTTCCTAATCTCCCTTAGACACCTGACATTTTGAGAAAACCTTCTCCTTGGCTTTGATTTTCTAGAGAGCTTCTGAGGCTTTGAAGACTGATGAATCTTTGATGCTAAATCCCTAGGATCAATCTTCTCTTTTCTTGTTGTTGCCTTAGTCCTATCCATCTGCCAAAAAAACATATGTTACTTCTTCTCCAGCATGTAAAGCAAAACACGAGTCCCAGACAAGAGTTATCTATGCTACATGGCGTTTTCTCGTATCAGCTGAATTTTTCTCGAGCTGTCTAGTGAAACGCGAGTGTCAAGCAAGGTGCCTCCTTGCAGCAGCTTCTTTTCGCATTCCACCGGACTTGTTGTCCATTGTGTCCAGTGAAACATGAACTTAAGCCAGGAAACCTGCTTGAAGTACCTTATTTTCGCGTTTCACCGGACAACTCATGAATAGCATAAAAATTGACAAAACCAAGAAAAAAGAGCTTTGATCCAAGGAAAGCTTTTAAGATTACTTAAAATATCCACAGAATTAGGGAGGAAATTTGAAGATTTCCTTAAATATCCACAATATTAAGGAATGCTTTCACTCTGGAAAAAAATCTTTTGTAGTGGTCTAGAGCTAATAATAACATAAAGGATTAAGGAAAAATATCAAAACAATGCATTGAATAGAGCTTGTTATTGAAAAGCAAGATGCAAAAATCATACCTTCTTTTTAGCTTGTTCTTCACAATCTCAGCCTAAAGATGACAATATGCTTGAAGGTTTGCTTTGTTGGGGAAGCAGTGAAATGGTTGGAGATTGGAAGGAAATGCTTGGAGACTAGAAGGAACACCAAAAACAAAGATGGAGTAGCGATGAAATGCGATGAAAGGTGAAGGCGGTGAATTTGCATGGACTCAACGTTCTTCGCAAAGTGTTAATAACACATGTGTGGCGTACTCTTGCTTACCGAAATTTTTTATTTAGTTGGAAAAGGGTTATTTAACACACGTGTGACGTATTTTTGGAAAAAGAGAATGCGCACGTCTTTTGAGGAGTTTATTATGCTGTGTTAAGTCAAACACGTGTACACGTATTTTTCCATTATTACACAAACTTTTTCGTTGGAACTATCACCACATACTTAACAGTCGATATAAAAGCATTTCAAACCCATTTCTCCGACATTGTCTTCTTCTCTGCCAAAATTTCGTCTCGACTTCCCTTCAAGGTCCCTGCATCCTGTGTGGAGAGCAGTTCAACAATCTTTGATAGGTAACAAATTTTTTTATTACAAGCATTTTAACAAAATAAATTTGATTAATATAGAAAGAATGTTTTATAACACTTGAACAATTAAAGATGCTATGTGCTTTCTATCTTTCAAAAGAATCATAGCTTTTCCAAAAATGATTATATCATCAATTTGTGTGTTTCCATAGAATTTATTTATTGTTCATGTTTTTTTTCTTCATTTGCAATTTTTGACATTGAAATGCGAGACAATGTTTCTGTTGATGATATTTTGCTTAGTATCGCGTTTCACCGCCACATATTAGAATAATTTTTGTCTTCAAGCTAGTGTCCGATGAAACACGATTTCTTCATAGGCATTTGCCTTACATACTTGAATTTTCGCGTTTCACCGGTCAACTAAAAAAATTCTCCTGTTTTGATTTTTGTGTCTTGGAAAATCAATGTTGGGGCCTCTTTCCATGATATCATCTTGTTTTATTGGATATTGGTTCTATTGTGCTATTTGTTTTTCAGGGATAAATATTTTTTCGGTCGATGACAAAGAGGAAGCTATCTCTGGAAGGAATGGATGAGGAGGAGATAATTGAGACATCTGATGATAGACTCTTTGATTTTTTACACACCACTGGAAATTCTTCCAAGTTTTACTATATCAAGAAAATTTTCAATGTTCCTTTTGATTTGAAGGAGTTATTGGAGGATCTTGATGATAAACTTAAGGAGTACAGATGTTTTTATGATAGACATGTGCAAGGTTTGGAAGTCAATGGATTTGTTCATTATAGCGATGTCATGGGAGCCACCAATCATCCAGGTCAACTTTGCTCGGCAGGTTCAACCTCATTGATGAGGAATTCAGAAAGAAAGAAATATGTTGCTCTTTCCACATGTACCAACACCAATGCCTTCTGATCCACAAGGACGTTGGATTTATTGTGTATCTTCAGTACATGGAAAATTCTTCTCCAGATATAGACCAACATAGAAAGCTAGAGGATATTACAAGTATGGATAAGGAGGTCGAAGAGAAGGAGGAGATGTTCCAAGAAGATGTTGAGAATCAACTTGTCCAAGGTTTTGATGTAGGTTTATTCAAGAGTGACAATATCACAATGGTGGAAGAAAAGGAGATTGAGCCAAGTGCACAGGTTGATGAAGAAGGTCCTCTTGCATGTGTTCCAACATTTCCCACTTATCTTATCAACAAGAAGAGATATGTGTTGCTAAATGATATTCAACATCTTTTTGATCTTAGAGAAGATTATTGCTTAGCAATCCTTGCAGGTTGGGGCAAAAAATGACATGAATTTTATAGGTTATGAACAAGAACCACTAGCAAGTCTTGATGTTGAGGGAGAGAATTTCCAAGATAGCTCTATAACCTTACATACATGTATTAATCAGATCATAGAATATGAAAAGGGGGGGCTACCTACAGAAGAAGAGTTCTTGCAGGTCCAGAAGAAACTTCATATTGATTATGTAGGGTATGAAGAGAGATTGAAGTCTCCATCAGATGAGAAGCCCAAGAGTTCAATAAATCTTTATGATGATAGTCTTCTTGAAGAAGATGAACACCCTAAGGTATGAAATATAATTTGAAGTTACCCATTGAGTTTATGTTAGACTTTATTATGCATTATAGATAAATATCTTATATCTTGTACTATTGTGGTTTGTTCTATAAATTGAGATTGAAGATCTGGACAACTTTCTTGGAAGGGCCAAGGGCTCTAGGCCAATGAAGCTTGGAAAAAATCAAAGCCTTGGCCATTATATTGGAAACTTAAACAATCAAACAATTGTAATATATCATAGTAGATTGTCAAGCTCTCTAAGTCTACCAATGATGGCTCTGAGAGCTATCTCAAAGGTAATTGGATCTCAAGTTTTCAGCAGAGGTTTGGACAAGATCATTTTGGTGGAGAAGAAAGAAGCCATAAGAGTTTTTGGCTTTATGCCTGGATACACTGGATCTAGAGCTGGATATTTTGGAGTTCTTGGCTCCTATTTGCTCTCTTATGTAGGAGATAGTAAGAATTTGAGGCTTCTTCCAGGCTATCGAAAACAAGAGTTTTTGAAATACAGAGGTCTTATTGAGTGGGATGAAACAAAAGATTCCTCTAGAGGCCCTGTCGAGCTACCTGAAACTAAGGACTCCTCTGAAGGCCCTGTTGAGGTGCCTGAAACTAAGGACTCTTCTGCAACACAATCAGACTAGAAAATGCCAAAGATTAAGGGTTTCTTGAAACCCATCTTTTCCCAACTCTTTGTTTGGTTTGTAACCATTTTGTAAATCTTTGCTTTGCGCAAGAATTTAAATATCTATCTTTTCTTATTTGGGTAACAATTTGTATAGTCCTTGCTAAAGATGATGTATTGCTTAATGTGGTTGTATCTTTAAGCTTGAATTTATGCCAAATTTGTCGATAGAACCATTGAAAGACCTCTAATAAACTATTGGCTTTGTGTCTTCCACCTCCATGTCTTGTATGTCTGAAATATTTTGTTCTTGCTTGATAATGTGATTTTTCCATACCTTGGGTTGACCAGATAGATAGAGATCCATATTGTTTAATAAAGTATGGAGCATGGTTGTACAGAATATGCTGCATAGTCAACAAATAAGGAAAGTTATTAAAAAACATTATATGAGTTCGACAATGAAGAAACAAACATATACAAACTTCTTACCATATAGTGAGTAAAGTGTTGATCACCCCAAGCTTCTGTCATCGCCTTTTTGAAAAGGTTCAATTGGTTTTTAAAGTCTTTGAGATCATCATCATTCCATTCAGTCTTATCACAATTAAAAAACACTTTGTCTAGTGTTTCCCAAACTTTAGCTTTTCTATTTCGAGCTTGTCCATTATCAGTGTGATCCTTAACTGCATTATGTAGGGATTTCCACTGATTAAATTTAATAGTTGAGCCACCATTTCTCGAGTTTATCTTGCCAAGTCTCGCATGAAAGCCTAGAAACCTTCTAGCCTTCACTCCACCAATAGATGGTTTTTTTGGGACACAATTACCATTCTTAGACTTTTGAAGATCTGGTTCAATAACAACATTGCCACCATGAAAACCAATTGCAGAGAGAACTTTTTCAACCTTTGTTATAGCATCTGTTATAGTTGATAATGGCTTCAACTTCCATGCAAATCCTATATAGAGATGAACAAACTTTTTGATTATCCTGCAAAGTGCATGAAGTGTACAAATATGGGCATTCGCTAAAGGAATGTCCAAGACTGGTTTAAACTGTGGATCTTTATTGTGCCTAGAGGGAGCTCTATTCCAATTGCTTGAGTTTAACTCTACAGCTAGTGACATGCAGTATAAGCAAGGAGATCTCGAGTTAGCTCCCTTTGATACATTATACATACATTTGAGTGTCTTTAGGTCACCAGCTATGTGCCACTCAATCCTGTAGTTCCCTAATCCTTCAACAAATAACTCTTCTCCTGCTTGTTGCCTTTGAATAACATTAGGTATTGATGTTTGATGAAAAACCCAATATAGTATATCAAAATTCTCAGTATCTACCTCAAATGCTCCTAGCCACCAGATGTTATATTCAGATTGAACACTAAATGATGTTGAGTGATTGCAATGACTTGACAAAAGTGCTCTATTCATCAAGGTGATAGAGATTCTCTCCAATTTTTTACATTTCAGAATCTCACTTTCATCAAGTTTAATCACAAATCTAGCCACTCCCTGTGCCTCTACTACTAACAAGTCATAAAATTTGATCATTAAGCATTGTAGGGTGGGCAAGTCAAGGAAAATATTGTTAAATTCATTGAATGTAACCTCCTTTTTCTTGCCCTTGAAGCTAGCCTTGATATGAAAAGACTCACCTAGAATCTCCATCACTTTGTTATTAACTCTCTATCTGATAGTCCTAACCACAAATGGTTTCGGAAGTATGCAATCGTGTACCTGTCCTTGCTTCATATTTGATTGTAAAAGTTGGAAAAGTTTCATATAAGCATCTCGACTGATACCAATACTATCTAGTGTCTTCTGTACCAACTCAGAATCCAAAGAATGATTCTTCACAAATGACTCCAAGCATTATTTCTTTGCCTTTTTAAATTTCTTCTTCTCCAAAATATCCTTTGAAACCACTGAAGGAAGAAGATGATAATAAAACTGAGCTGCTTTTAAAGAATCTCTTTCACTTGCATTTGGTTGTAGAAGAGATCTAAGCAAAATTAACATCACAAATCAATGCAAGTAGTTTAAATAAAGCCATATTTAAGATTTTTCAAGTGAAAAAAAATATACTTTGCTGCTTGGATTCTTTTACCACAGCCTCCTCCTCCTCGTTTGAGATTCTCAATATTTTTAAGAGCTCTTTGTCGATTTCGAAGGCCTAATAAAGTTTGCTTTTGTTGATAAGCTTTGATACGCTTTTCCAATGAATGAATTTTTTGTTGACAATCCTCTAGCTTCTGCAACAACTCTATATTGTGTTTCATCAAAAGATGATTCTCTAGTCCAAGGATATCCTTTTCTGCAAACAAGATTAAGTGTATAACCTAAAAATCCATTGTAGCCAGCTTAAAAAAAAAACCTCATTAATGACGAGCTATTATAGAAAGGAGGAGTGCTATTTCTGCTAGGATCTTTGGGATATAGCTTTCCATCTAACCAAAGATCAATATTCTTCTTTCCTTCAAACCTCAGTATATGTTTCATAGACTCTGTAACCATGATAGATTTTGTTCTCTTTCTTATCGGTTCATACTCACTGTCCAACTCAATATGAAGATGATAGAGAGGTCTTTTATGAGAGCTACAGAGATCATTAGATGATTGATCCATAGCTGAGTTACAGAGATCATTGGGTGATTGATCCATAGCTAAGGATATGATTAGAAGCAAGAACGAAAACAAAGAAGAGACTAATAAGGAGGAGAAAAAAAGAAGAGAGAAACGATGGAGAAATGATGGAGGGAGGCAATCGAGTATCCACCAAAATTCAAATTGAATATTACTTTTCACTTTAATGAGGAGAGGTAAGATCTTCATTATGACAACCTTGCCAACTTTATGGCGACCTAGATTTCTAGGTTTGATGTGACCACGAGAATATCACGACAATGACTTATTAACGAATTTTGATATTTTAACTTACCAATATATAAACCTTTTAAAAATTCTATAAAATGATTTTATTTCGTAAATTGTTTTCTCTCTCTAGGATCTCTTACAGGGCATTTTCGAGACCTCAAAACTCCCCTAATGCCCCCTACATGCAAACATGGACTAGAAGACTAGCTCTTTGGTAGCCTAGTCAAGTTAAGGCTTGAAACTTTACATCTTGGTAGGATTTTTACATCCACTATGGGAAGTAGATCCACTCAAGGAATTTGAGATCCTCTATGGTAAATTTTTGCAGAACATTTTATTGGTTTGTAGCGGCGGAAAATATTTTCTTAATCCTTTTTGTTTTGTTGCTTCTTTGGCAACCTTTGATCGTTCTTGGTCTTTTGCTTCAATATTTGATCTTCTTTGTCTTCTTTGACTTCTTTATCTTCATGCTCCTTGGCTTTTGTTGTGCTCCTTATCCCTTTTGTCGATGTGTGGTACGTGCTTTTTACTCCAGTCTTGTTGGCACATTCTTTCTAGTTCATGCTTTTACAAATTGATACACTAATGGGTACATGGGCTTGGTTTGATAAGCAAGTTGCTACAATCACTCCTTTGGGCCCATCCTGCGCGGTTGGGAGTCCACCACCTTGGTTCTATACTACCACTATTTCAGAAGGGAGTCAAGCCCTCCAAGGGTTTTCAAAGGCGACCTCCTCAAACTGATAAGCCGCGTCTCCTCCAAATCTAGCCACACTCCTCAAGGTCTCAACTGCACTCCTACTCTCAGGTCTTCCAGTTGTATTGCTAGAGTCATGTCTTCAATATCCTCATCCAGTGAAAAATCCCACTCTTCCTCATCTATTTCACCCCACGGCTCCACCCTATTGGTGATGAAGATTTCCTTCTCTGACACTTTTTCTTCTTTCTCCTCGCTGCATCAACTTGTCCATCCTCCCACTCAGAGGCATCCCCTGTTGTAGTCTCCCAAGCCTTAGTACAGGCTGCCTTCCAACAACAACCTGCAGCAAGGCATCTCTCCTCTTCCAGCAGTCCTCTGACCTGCCTCCTTTATTTCTCATGTCTTGCCTGCCGAAACCCCTCCTTTCACCTTAGTAGCAGGGCTGATCCCTGTTGGCCATTGTCTCTCCAGATCTCACATCCCGAGATCAATGCCTCTCCAAGATCCTTGATATGGAAGCTCCCTCGTGCCCAATATCCCCCAAGGACCATTCCACAGAGGAGTAGGGAAGGCTCTGAGGAGGAGGAGGAGGAGGAGGATTTCATTTTCTACACAGAAGGCATGGCAGCTTCAAGGAGCTTGATGGAGCTGACTAGGCGCTTGTGAGGAGGGTGATGGAGGATATGGTAGCCAGTGGATAGGAGGAGGAGACATGTGCAAAGCTTTCCATCCTCATCTCGCAACAATGCAAATGGAGACTAGGCAATGGAAAGCAATTGGGGAGAGACCAAGAATGTGAAGTTGTTGGGCTCATCAGAGTCAAAGTGCGAAGGCGGAGGGATGTCTATGAGAGGGTCTTGGATGCCTGCCATGGCCACTATAGGCCAATCTTATGCAATAAGTCTAAGGTATGGATATGGTAGAGGGCCTTAAGGTAGATTCAACTCCTACTATCCATTCATAATAAAATAGGGCTAAAGAAGGAATCTACTCTAATGAAGCTAGTCATAGCTCACCATGGCTCTAATACCATGTTGAGAAACACGGATCTAGAGCTATGCTAGCTATGGTGGATGGAGGTTATAAACATAAAACATGATTGAGATAAAGAATTATAACTCAAGTGAATTAGGTTCCAAGATAGATTAACTTGGACTCATAAACACAATCTTGAGTGGCATTGAATGATAGTACTATTTCATTGAAATGAGTGTTAAGTACATGCTTATATGGCTTTATGGATATTACCACTTTTATTCTCAATGCTTATGGAATTTTGGACATCTCTTCCTAGAGCTTCTAGAGCATACATCTTTGTCATATCTCTCATACAAAGCTGGGCAAGTATCATTTGCTATTCTCAACACCCCAATGGCACTTATATGGCTCAACGCAATCATGGACAGGGACATCATGGTATTAATGGAATATCACATGTACTATGGGATGAATGCACAACTACACAACATGGTATGCATGGTCATCATGGTGTGTATGGAGAACAAGGCTTCCATGGGCAGTAGGCCCCAATGATCTCCGTGATTGACAAGTGCCTTCTTACCAAGTACAATGGGCAATCTCCATTTCCATCGGACTTGGAAGAATGAACTTCCAAATAGGAGTTCTATTTCAATAGCTACCCCTATAGGAATGAAAAATATATATATTTGTGTCTCTCCACTCGGAAGGCTTTTCCCACACATGTTGGCACTACATTAATCAAGAGAATCATTAGTTTATTGATTGGGAGACTTTAAGATACACATGGTTCAAGTATTTGTATCCCCCGTGGAAAATGAGCAGTTAGCACTATGATGGTACATTCTTAATCAATGAAATCTCATTGTACGGGAGTATACGAATCAGTTTATGGACTTGACTACATATGTGGAGAGTATTAGTGATGATACCAAATTGCACAAGTACATCTATGGGTTAGAGCCAAGCTTCTCTGCAAATGTCATGGCTCAAAAGCCTTTACCTTATCTAATGCAATTGAATTGGCTAAAAGATATGTAAGAAAGTATCATAAAAATGAGAAATTCAGTAAGATCATGGATATCCCTGGATCCCGATGAGGTTAGCCCCATATGGGGGTGTTTTTAGAGAAACCCCATGCCTTTTAGTAACCCCAAATTGCCTACTTACCCCCATTGCATGTTGAAAGAAAATTGGGTACTTTTGGGACAAATTTTGGCTCTAATGATGGTGAGAATTAATATAGTGAAAAGAAACCCTGAAGTGTATCAACCTCGAATGGTCCAAGTGGTCAAAAGTTTATTCTCCTAGATTTTTTGAAGAAGTAGGAAGAAAAAGGCCTATGTTTCAAATGTGGTGACGAGTACACAATCGACCATGCCTCAAAATGCCCTTACAAGACAACCAAGATCAAGGTTCATAGCATGTATGTGATGGAAGATTGAAACAATGATGAGGATGAATTACATGCTAATAATGAGGAGTATGCTAAGGATTTGGACCAGGAGCAGTTTTATGATCCAAAGGATGAGTTTCCCTTTGATTCCATCCCATGTTCTTGATTTGACTACCCTCCCTACACCCAACCCAACTACCACATCCCTTTGCTCCATCTCCTTGGATACTTGGACTTGTTCTAGGAGCCTCAACACTCTATGCACTCAAGGAAATATTAATTGAAAATATGTATTTATACTTATGGATAGTGGTAGTACACATAGTTTTGTCAATAAATTGGCCAATGATCAATTGAAATGCACCGTTATGGATTTACAAGACCCCTTGAAAGTTTAGATAGCAGATGGTGAAGAAGAAATTAACACACATGTATACACCAAAACTCCCCTATACTTGGTTGAAAATTATGTGGCATTAGTTGATCTAATCACATTAGACATGGGCCCCATTGATGTTATCTTAGATTGTGACTGACTGAAACATTTGTGTAAAATTGCTCTGGAATTCTCTAAGATCTACATGCAGTTTATGATGCATGGACAACTCATCCACTTAGAGGGAGTTCATGATAATACTAATTTTTGGCTAATTATAGCAAAGCAACTCAAAAGGGAGTTTAAGAAATGTTCACACATATTTATCTTGCACTTGAATATGGAAAATTTAGATCAGCCCTCCAAAGAATATTAGAATTCAGCCTTGAAGGCTTTAACTAATGAGTATAATGATTTATTTCATATGCCTACATCTCTGCCCCTAAGAGGCAAGTGGACCACCCACTTGATTTAGAGCTCCATTTCAAGCTAGTGAACAAGCCATATTATAGACTCTCCAAGTATGAACATAAAGAAGTTGTAAAGAAATTCAAAGAGTTACTTCCTCACCTTGCACACCTCCATTCCAAGCCAATGAACAAACCATATTATAGACTCTCCAAGTATGAACATAAAGAAGTTGTAAAGCAAGTCAAAGAGTTACTTCCTCACGTTGCACATCTCCAGTCCTCCTAGTGAAGAAGAAATATTGCTCTTGCTACATGTGCATTGACTAGAAGGACTTGCATAAGATGATAATTAAGAAATGGTGTCCCATCCCACAAATTGATGACTTGTTCAATGAGATGAAAGGGGCACACTTCTTCACTAAGATTGATCTGCAATTAGACTATCATCAAATATGCATGAGGGGGAGGGTGATGGGATCAAAAAGAGCTTTTAAGATTTATCATAGAGTTTATCATTTTCTAGTGATACCTTTTGGATTGACTAATATCCCTGCCACATTTTAGAGCCTCATGAATAAAATCCTACACCCCTTCCTATTCATGTTTGTGCTTGCTTTCTTTTATGACATTCTCATTTATAGCAAATCATAAGAGGAGCACTTGGCGCATGTTAGAAGGATGTTTGATATTTTGAGAGAGCATAGGCTATTTTCTAAGAAAAGTAAGTATATCTTCAAGAAAACATCAATGGAGTACTTGGAGCACATTGTTAGCAAGAATGGCATACATGCTAACCCTAAAAAGGTGCAAGGTATAAAGGGCTGGCCTACACTATCCACTACTACTTCATTATGTGATTTTCTTGGTCTCTCTTCATTTTATAGACCCTTTATCAAGCATTATGCCACCATTGTAGCACCTTTTGACTGATCGGTTAAAGAAGAAATCATTATTTTGGAATGCTACTGTTGATCACAACTTTACATAGTTAAAGGAAATGCCTACTTCAATCCCCATCATTCTATGTCTTGACTTCTCCAAGGAGTTTATCATTCAGTGTGATACCAGTGGCCAAGGTATTGATGCTATATTTTTTCAAGAGCATAATGTGATTGCTTTTGAGAGCTATAAGCTTGATGACAAGGAGACACAAATGAATGTTTATGGGACTGAGATGTTGGACATCCTCTGTGCTATTAAGAAATGGCATCACCACCTATATGGCATCCACTTTAAAGTGAAGAGCAATCATCAAGTCCTCTAGTACTTCCAAACTTAGTCTACTTTGACTCCTAAGTAGAGGAGATGGATGGAAACCTTACAAAACTATGATTTTGACATCTCTCACACTACATGCAAATATAACATAGTGGCTAATTCACTCTCATCGATGTGGGCATGTAGAGTGTCTTCCATTTCAGAGTTGCATAGTGATTGGATTGATGAACTTTATGAAGCTTATTTGTTAGATGAGGCCTTCAGCCACATATTTCTAAAATTATAGCATGGGTTAATGGATGAAAACTCCCAATATCAGCTCAAACATGGCCTTATTTGGTTCAATGGTTGATTTTCATCCCCCACACTTCTCCCTTCACATAGAAGATAATGAAAGAGATGCATTCTTGCCCCACTATTGGTCAATTGGCTATTTTCAAAACATATGATAGGATTTCCAACATCTCGCTGTGAGAGTGCGTAGGGTTGAAGGTCACCATAGGGGTTTGGCAAGAAACTTGGACAACATAGATGGAGATGTGTCTTCAAGAGATAAGTGGATTCAAGTGAATATTTAGTGGTTCAAGAGGAACTTCACAACCTTTAGTTCACCGTATACTTTGTCTTATCTTGGAAAGATAGATTTAAACATAAGACGATTGAATAAATGGGTTAACAGCTTGAAACTTATGGTCACAAAGATGGATGATTTGCAAACAAGAGTACAACTTCAATTGATACAAGAAGAGTTTTGCCCTTCATTACCTATGAATATAGCTACATATTTCAACCTAGGCATGAAGAAGATCTTCAAGACACTTTCTCTTTTCAACTGATTAGTACAATGAAGATAGAGGTTCCAGATAAAGATTGCCTATATCAGCCTTTGAATGATTCAAGGTTATGAAACTAGCATCATTGTTGGTTTTTTATGAAAAGACCATATGACTTAGATCAATGTAACACAAATAAAGCATCTTCTTAAAATCTTTAGCCTATGAAATGACTGCTATAGACAGCCAAGATTAATTTTGAAGCATGGCAAGAAATCAACAAAAGACTTCTTTGAGAACTCCCTTGAATGAAGAGGAAGCAAGATATTATGTAGAGGGAATTACAAGTCTAGTTTTTTCTTGCAATGATTATAGATGAAGAAGAATATGTGTTTATAGGTTTCAACCTTAAAATACCCTATTTTAGGCTGAGAGGAAGAGGCCAAAAGTATCACATAATAGTGCCAAAAGATGTCCTTGAAACTTTCTTACAAAGAGCATAGCTTTTAGTCACTCATGAGAACCAAGAATAGCTCACCAAGACACAAATAGAGCTTCAACCCATGAATATCCTATTTTGGGCTGCCAAGAATAATCCAAGATGACACAATTAATCTCCCAAAGAGTACTTTCAATGCCTTTTCAAGGCAAGAACAATTAGATGCAGCAATTACAAGTGAAAGTAGAGCATGTTCTCTTCATAAACCATAAGAATAGAAATGGAGCATCAAAGAGACATGAATCAGCCCAAAAAGGAGAGTGTTTGGCTGCATATGATAGTCCAAAATTAGAGCTTTATGTCTCCCAAAAGTTTCTTCTTGATAGAGAAGAGAGTCTACATTAAGAGGTAGGTACATATGACATTGCCCTTCTCTTCTTCTTCACAAATACATGTACTACTTGAACCGTAAAAGAGGTACTTCGCAAAATAGAGATTCAGCCCATGAAAGAGCAAGCTTGGGCCTTTAAGAACAACCCAGAAACCTTGTTAATATAGATCAAGAAGTGGAACAAGAGGCTTGCTTGATAGGAGAGAGTTGCTACTTCATAGACACAAACAATGTTCAAAGCTTCCTTCTTTCTTCTTCAATGAGCATGAATCCCCTAAATGGGTTGTTTCCCTCCTCTTTATACATATTTACCATGTTTCTCTTAGCGAAGAGTGGCCTTCCATTTTCATCAATGCATGGGAAGAGAGGTACTTAGACGTCAAGTAGAGTCCTCTTAAGTTTCTTGTGGTTGCATGGCTTGACCTCCTCCTTTGTGTAGTAGCTTGGACTCCTCTCTCCCTTCTCCATGCACCATGAACTGCCCAAAATTTGCAGTGAAAAAAATGGGCTGATCCGAGTCCTCTCCAACACACTTAATACGCAAAGGTTTTTAAGTCTCATAAGTCATGTTAAGTCATTTACACAATGTCATGTGTGCACTAGGTTGACCAAATACACTTTGGAGAATTATAAGAAGCTTAAGAGAGTGGTTTTTCCAATCGAGCTTAGTGATAAAGAAGCTTACAAGGTAGAATCAAAGGGCTAGAGTTCCAACAACCCAATCTTACATCATGTTTTATGCTTGGTGATTTACATGACTTATTACAACTTGTGGTTAAAGAAGCAAAGTAGAGTGGGTTTTAACTTCAAGGTAGTCATGACATTGTCTTTATTCAAGGTGGGAACATATGACTCAAGGAAGAAAGACCAAAGGATGGAACTTTATGTTAGAATAAAGGACAAGAGTGATTGAAGTAGGAAGAACAATTGATTTTGTGAACTCTCTAGAAAGTTCTAGAGTGGTTGAGAAACAACAAAAAGTGTTATTTCTCATTCATGGGCAAACATTCCCATGACATTCACCCCCTCCTAACCTACACATCCTCTGGCACATGCCACTTCTTTGGATTTGCAGTAATAAGAGAGATCTTCATTTGTCATGTCTTCTTCTTCATCTTTTAATCCTTCGTTTTCTTCTATGTCTTCATGCTCTTGGATTATATCTAAAGTCTTCTAACTCATATGTTGAAATTTCTCTTCATTTTAAGAGATTGATTCTTTTTCCAGCTATGGGTATCTTCATGCTTGTCCCATCCAATTCAACCAATGAATATGTGGCATTGTCATGAACAACCTTTACCACACACGGGCCAAACCAACACTTTACCATCTTCCTAGAAGCACTGTATTGATTGCCTAGGCTATTGTCATAGACAAGCACCCAGTCATTTTCTTGGATAGCTCTTGGTCGAATTTGATGTTGCCTATCAAATATTCTTTTGTTCTTTAGTCTTGTTGTTTTTATCTTCTCAATAGCTGCTTAAACATCTTTAGGCCTTCTTTCTAGCTGCCATATGCGCAAAGTTAGCAACTCTTCTCTACTGATGCCTTCCTCCCAAGGTAGAATACTCCATGTGAGAATAGATTCTTCAATTGGCATGATTGGTTACTGTGCCCATGCATAAGTTCAACTGGCATATAGCTAGTTACGATATTGTGAGTCGTCCAATCAGTCCATAATGCGAAAGACACATTTTAGGCCATTCTTTGATATTTCATCTACAAGACTTTGCTAGAGCTTTGAGAATAGGCTAATGCCCTCTCTCACTTTTCCCATTGCCTTTAGGATTGTAGGCTGATGTCAAATCCAACTTAATAGCCAATTGAGCAAAGAAGCTGCATGCCTCATCGGCATCCAACTCTCCTCTATCTACAGTTACTTTTCCGACACAGCCATATCTGCAAAATACTTCTTCAAGAAAAAAGTGACAAACAGCTTGAGTGGTCTTGGTTGTTAAATCTTTACCTTCAACTTGATTGGTTAGGTCCTCTCTTACAAGCACTAAATACCACATATTCCATATCCCTGTAGGCATGGTTATAAGATCAATAACCCATCTATAATGTATAATATATAATCTCGATGCTTAACCATAGAGTACATCTAATACACATAACAAGTTTCAACAAAATGCTCTATGTCTCGATACATGTTCTACTACTAGTATTTTTCTTTGACTTTATAATAAAGGTTCCCCATATGCCTCTATGGCCAGCCCACAAACTTTCATGAAATTCCTTCATTACTTGTTGTTACAATCTTTTATTACCTAAAACTCGGATAGGCACTTCTTTCTTCTTCTTTGTGTGCTTCCATAGATGCCCATCTTTAAGAAAAAAGCCATAAGCTTTCCTCTTAATATGCTTGAACTCCTCATCAGTCCAAGTCTCCTTCTTCTTCATTGTGCTAAAATATTGGCCAATCTTCTTCATAATCTTCTTCAAGGAAATGAGGTAGAACTTGAGTAATGCAATGAGCATGCTAGCTTCTAGCTGACCACCCTTCTTCTTAAGGAAAATCTTTAATCTTTGCTATTATTTTTTGATTTACAGCAATACCGTTTTCTATTCTCACTGTACTTAATGTTGTACCATTAAAAAGATTAGCTACACTTGTTTTTAGCTTTGGTTTTGTATATGCAACAGCTGAAAAGATATTATCAACAATAATGGAATGAAATTCAACAAGTATAGAATCTTCAATTTCATCTTCTTCCATCAGCTTCTCTCCATTTTCATATCTTGCGCGTGACAACATGTCAGCAATTGGATTCTCCTTTCCTGAAATATGCTTTAATTCAGGGTTGAGAGATTTAATATATGCAGTCCATCTTAGCATAGCAAGGTCAAGTGTAGAGCAGTTGGCTAACATGCCCGAGAGTGGAAGACAATCAGTTTTTACCACTACAAGAGCACCTATAAAGTATTCACAATCACACTTTAATGTTGTTACAACTCCCCGCAATTCCCTTTTTACTTGTGCATGCCTTCTTTGACGTTCATTGAGAACCTTTGCTCCAAAATAAATTGCAACTCACATACCTCAATGTATGTCCAACTGCATCCAAATGATGCTTTCTAGGCATCTTCATAAACTGACTAACAAGAGCAATAACATAGCTCAAGTCTGGCCTTGTGATAGTCATGTAAATCAAACTCCCTACTATCCTCCTGAACATAGTAGGGTCTTCTATCTCATCCCCAAGTCGCTACTCAACTTCACATTTTGCTCCAATGGTACTGAAAGAGGCTTATATGTTGTCATACCATACTTGGATAACATATCCAAGCCATACTGCCTTTAGGATAGCCATATACCATCATCACATTTGATCACCTCAATACCAAGAAAGTATCTCAGCTCACCCAAATCTTTCATCTCAAACTCCTTCTTCAAGAAGTCCTTAACTTCAGCAATCCCATTGTCATTGTCACATGTAATAATCAAGTTATCCACATGGATGACTATGATGACCAAACCTGCATCTCCCCTTCTCAGATAAAGTGAATGATCAACATCAGAAATACAAAATCCAATATTGACAAGATACTCTCCAATCTTTTCAAACCATGCTCTAGGTGCTTGCTTCAGCCCATAGAGCACCTTCTTTAACCTACACACATATGTGGGATGCTCTAAATCCTCATAACCTGTTGGTTGCTCCATATACACTTCTTCTTGCAATCCACCATGCAAGAAGGCATTCTTAACATCCATTTGCTGCAAACTCCAACCTTTGGCTACTGCCAAGGCAATCACACACCTAATAATTGCCATCCTAGCAACTGGAATGAATGTCTTTTCATATTCTATGCCACATGTTTGAGCATAGCCTTTTGGAACTAGCCTAGCCTTATATATGCTAATTGAACCATCTTCATTATGCAAGACTTTGTAAACCCACTTACAGCCAATAGCTTTCTTACCCTTAGGTAAGGATACCAGATCCCAAGTCTTATTGGCTTCTAATGCAGCCATCTTCTCATCCATCGATGCATCCTAATAAGCATGACCAATAGCATCCTCAAAACAAGTGGGCTCAACATCCTCAACTAGTTTCACCATGTAAGCATAATGGTGAGCTGCATAACCTTCAAAGCCCAATCTTTTAGCAGGGTATCTGACCCTACTAGATCTGCGTACCACCGGATCACTCAATGGAGCCTTGAAATTACTATGATCTTTCTGTACACCTGGTGTCCTGACTAAAGGAATACCAAGCTCATCATCCAAACTCTCCAAACCACTAAAATCTCCATCAAATCTTAAATGACTAGTAGATGCATCATTACCATCCATCACTTTCTTCTTTCCTTTGTCCTTCCCTGCAACACTTATAGATCCACCTGAAGATGTGGGGCTACTCCTTAGTCTCCCAGACCAAGGGCTCATTGTAGGTATAGTACCAAATGATGTTTTTGGTCCACTAAGACTCCGTGATTCTTGTTTTTCTTTATGCACATAACTGTCCTAATCATTATCATCATCTAATATAACACCAACAGGTGCATACCAATTGCCCATCTCATCAAAGATAACATCCCTACTCACTCTAAAGTCACCTGTGACAGGGTTATAACAGCGATACCCTTTCTGTTCTAAAGAGTATCCAATAAAAATACATTTTTTTTTCCTTTGGATCAAGCTTCTTCTGTAGCTCATCTAGCACATGAACATATGCAACACATCCAAATACCTTCAAGTGTGATACATCGGGCTTCTTGCTAGTAAAGCATTCTTCAAGAGTCATCCCATGAATTTTAGCTATGGGGATTCTGTTCATAATATAGATAGCAGTATGGACATCTTCAAACCAAAAATGATTTGGCATATTCTTTTCAACCATTTATGCCCGTGCAACTTTTGCAATATGCCTATTTTTTCTTTTTGCAACCCCATTTTTCTATGTAGTATACCTGCAAGTAAATTGCCACTTTATCCCATGGGTCCTCAAGAAGCCACTAAACTCATTAGAGAGGTACTCTCCCCCTCCATTTGATCTCAAGCACTTCACTTTTAAGCCTATTTCTGTTTCAACAGCTGCCTTAAAAGATTTGAAGTGCTCAAACACATCACTCTTTTCCTTCATGAAGTATACCCATAACTTCCTTAAACGGTCATCAATAAATGTGACAAAGTATTTGCTGCCACTAAGAGATACATTTTGTGTAGGCCCCTGAACATCTGTATGCACTACATCAAGTATTTTTCTACTCACTTCTCTGTCATGCGAGAAGGGTTGTCTTGCCTGCTTACCAAACTGGCATGCTTCACAGACTTTATGCAATTATGCAACTCTAAAAGAAGGCAACCCTGTAACCAATCCTCTGGACTGTATTAATTTCAGTCTTTGCACATTTGCATGTCCAATATGTTTATGCCATATTTCAGTATCTGCAACTACTCATTTTCCTTTAGCATACATAGCAGCATCCATTGCACAAATTCAAGCATCTAAAATGAACATGCAGCATACTTCCTTTTGCGACCAACCTACACTTATCATTAAAGTATTCTACAAAACAACATTTTTCATTGAATCGGACCTGCAATCATTGATCTACCATTTGGCCAACAGACACTAGATTCTTTGTGATTGATGGCACATGTAATACATCTGTCAAACTCTTTTTTTGGCCATCATGCAAGGACAAGGGAACCTTTCCAATGTGTGAAATTAGGTGGTATGAGTCATCACCCATCTGCACATAACATGGATTCTGTAAGTCTTGCATCTCTCCAATCCATTCAACATGACTAGTCATATGATTAGATGGACCTGAATCGACATATCATACATCATGTCCATTTTCCTGTAATTGCATTCATCATATACTGCATAACAAATAGACGCTCATTTTTGTCTTCATTCTGTCATGAAGACAATCCATAGTTTCCTTACTGCAATTTACCAGTGCTGCAAATATTATCCTTCTTAGCATAACAATTGGCTGCAATATGACCTGTTTTGCCACAATAATGGCAAACAATAGCAGAATTTCTAGAACCTATATTCTCTAGAGCTCCCCCTACCTCTCAAGTTTCCTTGGCCTCCTGAAACCTGCATTTCACCAAATTCCTGATTGAACTTGTTTTGTTGATTATCACCAACACGTCCCATACCATGGCCTCTCGAAGAGGATCTACCACGTCCCCTTCTTGAACTTGAGTAAAATTCTTGAATGTGTTCACCATTTTTTTCAAATGAGTCACCCTGCATATTGATCTCTTCGGTAATCATGAGAGAGATCATCTCATCAAAATCTAGAAATGGCTTCCATACATATACTGAAGTAACAAATGATTTTCATACCTTCTCATTATTAAGGCCACTCAAAGTGGATGAAACCAAATCATCATCATCAGGCATTGCATCAATTGGTGCTAAAGCATCTGCAATGCTTCTCACCTTCAACACATACTCAGTGACAAACATTTTTCCTTTAATCAAGGCATTCAACTCTTGCTTGAGTTGAATCTTTCGTGCCTTTGTATTTACTAAAAACATGCTCTCAAAAATTGTCCAAGCTGCATGTGAAGCTTTTACATTCTTGTTATGTCCCAACATCGTATTATCAATGATTGCAGATAACTAGTATATCACCTTTTTGTCTTTCACATTCCATTCTTTCCATGCTTTTAATTAATTTGCAGTCGGAGGGATACCCAACTCTGACTTCTTTTCTTCACCTGAAACAAACTCATAAAGGCCCTTGCCAATGAGGAATTTTGTCACATGGAACTTCCATGAAGGGTAGTTGTTCTTGTCAAGCTTCTCAATAATGGGATTTCTACTGTTTTCTACCATTATCACAAACAAGGATACAACACAGCAAGCTAGTCTTCTGCAATCTTTCACAACATGTGTACATCAATACACCAAGCAACCTTTTTCACTGATTGCTCAATAGTACATGTAATCTGCCACGTGTTTTTGCAGATAAACCTTATGTTTGATTCCTGCAAACACCTCAAAAATTACAGATTCAAAATCTGTAACCTGTGCACCCACTTTCGATCAATACAGTTGAAATCACAGTGTACCCTGAAACTGTTGTCTACAACCCTACGGCTCTAAAACGGGGCCTGAAATGGCCTCAGACACCCAAAATAACTGCGGGCAAGCCTTAAAGGGCTTATCTATAGAATATACCATGCTCTGCTCGCACACCAAATCTCACAGCAATCTGAAATTTTCACTCTACCCTACTTCCGATGCCTCCACAGGCACTATCCAAGAGAGAGAGAGAGTGGAAGAATGGGAGAGCTTCTTACCCGTTGCTTGCTTTCTCAAGCCTTGCTTCTTCTCCTTTACTTCAGCCTTCAAAATCAGCCTCTCTCAGTGGCATGGCTCTGATACCATGTCAAGAATCACGTGGTGGGAGGACTTGCTTGAACTGCTACGCCAAATACACACTGTATACACAAGAGGAAGCTCACTCAAGAACACAAGAAGGGAGATGGAGGACAAAAAAATTTCTTGCTGATTTTTTCTTTTTCTTTAACACACTATACAATGCACACAAAGTATAGATAAGATACAACATAAAGAAAAGTGGCCTTCTAAGTCAAACAATGTATACTCGACTACACTAATTGGCTGACAATATATCTTTGCCAGCTGTAGATAGGTGTAACAAACTAAATATAATAAGTGATAAGTCAGTGGCCATGTAAGTATCATAATGACCACCAACGTGCTAAGTGTAGATGTGTGGACTCATCTAGCCAAGCGGTCCATCATCAATGTCTGCATGTGTTGAGTTTGCCATCTCAACAATATGAGCCTTTGAATGATTCAAGGTTATGGAACTAGCATCCCTTTTGCTAGTTTTTTAAAAAAAATCATATGACTTAGATCAACATAACACGAATAAAGAAGTTTCTTAAAATCTTCAGCCTATGAGTGCTATGGACAACCAAGATTAATTCCAAAGCATGGCAAGAAATCACCAAAAGACTTTTTTGAGATCTTCCTTGAATGAAGAGGAAGCAAGTTACTATGTAGAGGGAATTACAAGTCTAATTTGTACTTGCAATGATTGTAGATTAAGAATAATCTGTGTTTACAAGTTTTAGCCCTAAAATACCCTATTTTAGGCTGAGAAGAAGAGGCCAAAAGTATCACATAATAGTGCCAAAAGATGACCTTGAAACTTTCTTACAAAGAGTATATCTTGTAGTCACTCATGAGAACCAAGAACAGTTCATGCTTTACCAAGATTTAAGAAGAGGGTCACAAATAAAGCTTCAACCCATGAATATGCTACTTTGGGCTACCAAGAATAATCCAAGATGACACAATTAATCTCCCAAAGAGTACTTACAATGTCTTTTCAAGGCAAAAACGATTAGATGCAGAAATTACAAGTGAAAGTAGAGCATGTTCTCTTCATTAACCATAAGAATAGAAATGGAGCACCAAAGAGACATGAATCAGCCCAAAAAAAAGAGTGTTTGGCTGCATATGACAGTCCAAAATCAGAGCTTTATGTCTCCCAAAGATCTCTTCTTGATAGAGAAGAGAGTCTACATCAAGAGGTAGGTACATATGGCATTGCCCTTCTCTTCTTCTTCACAAATACATGTACCACTTCAACTGTGCAAGAGGTGCTTTGCAAAATAGAGATTCAGCCCATAAAACAACAAGCTTGGACCTTTAAGAACAGCCCACAAGCCTTGATAATGTAGATCAAGAAGTTGAACAAGAGGCTCACTTGATAGGAGAGAGTTGCTACTTCATAGACACAAACAATGTTCAAAGCTTCCTTCTTTCCTCTTCAATGAGCATGAATCCCCTGAATGGGATGCTGCCCTCCTCTTTATACATATTTACCTTGTTTCTCACAGCCAAGAGTGGCCTTCCATTTTTGTCAATGCATGGGAAGAGAGGTACTTACATGTCAAGTAGAGTCCTCTTAAGTTGCTTGTGGTTTCATGGCTTGACCTCCTCCTTTGTGTGGTAGCTTGGACTCCTCTCTCCCTTCTCAATCCATGGCACCATGAACTACCCAAATTTTACAGTGGAAAAAATGGGCTGATCCTCCTCTACAATGAGCTTAATACACGAAGGTTTTTAAGTCTCATAATTCATGTTAAGTCATTCATACAATGTCATGTGTGCACTAGGTTGACCAAATACACTTTGGAGAATTATAAGAAGCTTAAGAGTGTGGTTTTTCCATTCGAGCTTAGTGACAAAGAAGCTTATAAGGTAGAATCAAAGGGCTAGAGTTCCAACAACCCAATCTTACATCATGTTTTATGCTTGGTGATTTACATTACTTATTACAACTTCTGGTTAAAGAAGCAAAGTAGAGTGGGTTTGAACGTCAAGGTAGTCATGACATTGTCTTTATTCAAGGTGGGAACATATGACTCAAGGCAAAAAGACCAAAGGATGGAACTTTATGTTGGAATGAGGGACAAGAGTGATTAAATTAGGAAGAACAACTTATTTTGTGAACTCTCTAGAAAGTTCTAAAGTGGTTGAGAAACAATAGAAAGTGTTATTTTTCATTCATGGGAAAACATTCCCATGACAATGCTATATGGCTACACCTTATAGGTTGAGAAAGTTCTAAAGTGGTTGAGAAACAATAGAAAGTGTTATTTTTCATTCATGGGAAAACATTCCCATGACAATGCTCTATGGCTACACCTTACAGGTGGCATTGGGATGGTGTTAAGGGCCATGAGGTACCTAAAGGGCACAACAAATATGTGCATATGTTATGGTGGCCAAGATACAAGGGTCATAGGATACATAGACTCTAATTATGCAGGATATGTAGACAATAGAAAATCCCCCATGCATGGTAATCTCTACTACAAATGCCAAGTATGTTGCAACCCCACTGAATCTTGCAAGGAGGCTCTTTGGTTAGGCCATCTAGTGTGGTACACCTTGGTATGACTAACGTGGTTCCTACACTCCATTCAGATTCTATGAGTGCTATTCAATCTAGTCTTCCATGCCCAAAGATGAAGCACATTGAGATGCAATATCACTTTATCAGAGAGATCATTGAGGACAAGTCTATTGACCTTGTCAAGATCTCAATTGACCGAGATCCTACGCAGATCTACTCAGAAAAAGTCTCTCAACAGAGTATTTTACCTTTCTTAGGAAGTTGATGGGCATTAGATGAGATGACTTATGTCCCTCGTCCAGTTATACTCTACATACACATTGTACTTTGTCACTTTTTTTTTCTTATTCCCTCTTCACTCGATGCACATTCATCTTTAAGTCAGAGATTGTTAGGGGTAAAGGTGCTTGTGCCTACCTAGTCTCTTGTGTATTACTACACTGATAGTACCCACACCTACACACTATAGGCAACAATGAGCACCCATCAGTGTCACTTTATTATTTATCCGTTCAATGACATTTGAATAAAGGGAAGGTCAGTCACACATTTTAACTGTTGGAGTTCCCACATCTTGAGTCTCTCTCTCTTGCTCTCTTACTCACACCTCTCTTCTTGTGTAATATCCCATCTCGTCGCAAGGCCCCCCTTAAAATAATTAATATTAAAGAAAACTTTTTTTAAAACATTACCCCCCTACCAATGCCGTCGGTTGGCAGAGGGAGGGGGAGTAGAACTCCAAGTTGATGGGAGTGAGGGAGGAGATGATAGAGGTAAAGAAGGGAGGGGAGGGATCTGAACATGTAGTTGAGGTAGGAGAAGATAATGACAAAGATCGCAGAGCTATAGTGGGCATCGACACCAAGAGAGGGCAAGTGGATGATGACAAGTTCAATGGGGGGGAGGGGCACACATGTTCCACCTCCAACACCCCCCCACTATCTCTCCTTCTCTTCCAGAAATTACTACAAGGCAGGAAGGCCGTTCTCGCCACCTGAATGGAGGGAAAGGGAGGGGGGCCCATGTCACACCACCCCCCCCCCTTGCTGCCAATTTGTGAAGAGAGAGAGAGAGAGAGAGAGATAGAGAGAGATAGAGAGAGAGAGGAACCTAGGGTAAGAGAGAAAGATAGAAGAGGCCCAAGTAAAATTCCTTACCTGGACGAAGCCTCGAGCACCCACTCTCACCATCGACACTTCCCTTGGTCTCTCCATCGATTAGGAACTCCAGCACTAAGGAGTCCTCCAAGAGGAGTGAAGGTCACATTCCAAGCTCCGAAATGGCCCAAAGCATAAACTCTCCCAAGTAACTGGAAAAGCCACGACTATGGAAGGAGGATCGGGCAAAGATCCCACCATCAACACGAATAGGTTATCGAGCATAAACACTAATTCAACACTCCAAAACTAGGTACCACGACCGTTTCTAGTACTTGAAATCGAACATTTAAGCATAGACATCATTAGGAAGAAGTCATACTTCACATTGCATAACCTGTATAACTCAAAAGGTAGTTGAAAACACTTAATAACCATGAATTGCCATGAATAGATTGAGAATCTACGGGTTGTTGCAGTAATTAAGCCAAGTATTAAATTCAAAATTTTGCAAATGCATCATAGATTGCCGATGTACGTAAATATTCTATAGAGGTCAATTGCATCATGTAGACCATTGGAGTGAATTAACTTGCATTTACAATGAACTCATGTACACTCGCATTTGAATTTTTAGGTCACGCCTTATGAATTGAATAAATGCACTAGAAGGAATTTTCAAGAATGGGAATCCTGCATCGTATTATCAACTCAAGAAAGACTTGCATCTAGATTTTCTTGGCATCATGGATAGCCTCAGTTGCACCACATAATAGGGATGCATCTAAAAATATAGATTTAAGATGCACATGTGAAGTGCTAAGCTTAATTGCAATGGCTAGTTTGGTAAATGAAATTCTACATGATAAGTGAGGCTAAGATTTAATTCAACTCAACTAGGGTTCTAATCGCAAATAGGTCAATTTTCCTTATGACCATATTTTGACTTAGAGTCAACATGCTCTTTGGTCTCTACCCCAATAGACAACCGCGATGGATCCAAAACACTCTTGGATATTGTAATATTTCCGCGTACCCGTACCGTAAATATTAACTTTCCGCACGCCGTGTAAACCCTGTACAAGGGTATCTCTTGCATTGAAATTGTTGACCGCGTAATGTGTGACCCGCGCGCGTGAAATGGGGTCCTCCGCTTTGGTAAATCAAGACCGGGAGATCAAAACTGCAAGACCCGCAAAAACACCCTCTTGGGAGGGACAATTTAATTAAATTAAGGAAAAAAAATTTACTATTATCCCTTCCCCCAGCCGATGCATGGCTGGAGGAGAGGGAGTGTGGAGGGGGGATGGCCAAGTGAGGGATTGCATGAGGAAGTTCTCCACGTGGGTGGAGACCCTCTTCCCCACCCCCATTCCTATATAAACACCCCCCATCAAGGGGGTGTGGTAGAGAGAGAGGGGGGAGAGAAAGGAGTGTGAGGGAGGCTGTGGAAGGACAGACGGCCGTAAGGAAGGGCCGGACGTGTGAAGGAGATCGCCATGTCGACGTGCTGTGTAAGGGGAGGCTGCGACAGGCTGCCGTGATGGGGGGATGGTCGCCAGGCTGCCGTGAGGGGAGGGCGACCGTGATGGGGGGCTCGTGAAGGAGAGGCCGCAAAGGGCCGTGAGGAGGCTGCCGTGGAGGGTCATGAGGGCCGCCCCTGACCTGCCACCAACGCCACGCCAGCCGCCCGCCTGACTGCCCAGTCTGCTGCCGCCTGGAATTCGACTCCCCCCCCCCTGACGTCCACGTGCTGGAGAAGCTTCCTAAGAAGCTTCTCTAGGAAGCTTCTAAGGGGGCCTCTCTAAGCCCCCTTCCCGTGGAGCCTTTATAAGTCCATTTTTATCCCGGGATTTGAAGAAAAGGAGGTGACAAAAGCCCCTTCCCACTACCTTTCCCCCACAAGTCCATCCACAACCCCGGGACTTTGAAGAGAAGGAGGCGACGAGCCTTCTCACCTATCACCAACAAGTCTATCGCGAGACTTAAAGAAGAGGGACTCCAAAATCCCTTCCACCCAGTCATCCCTAGGCCGGGATTTTGAAGAATAAGAGAGGAAGCCCATAAAGGCCCTTCCCACTCGAATTCCTCATAAGCCCATTGAAGGGGGTTGCTTTAAGGGCCCACAAAATCCTTCCTAAACCTGGAATTTCAAGGTGGATTAAAGCTCTCAAATCTCCATTGTCAAAAGGACCTCATAAGAACCCTAAGGCCTTCCCAAGGCAAATTCCGCAAGTCGGAACTTCGATCAAGGAAGCCATATATCAAAGGGAGTTGCGCATACAAGGGAGACGGACCAAGGTCATAAGACTGCAAGCCAAGGCCAAAAGTTGAAACCCACAAAGGCTAACTGGAGATCGAATTCGCGATGGCCTCTAAAAAGATCACAAGGTGCGATGCGGGAGGTTCACCCCGAGCATACGTGGATATTTTCCGGAGACCGCACGTCCAGGTTTTATCTATTTGGATTCCACACAAAAGTATTGAACTATTCACGATAACTTCACGGATTAGGAGGCACTCATGCATGTCAAATGCAACTAGTCAAGTTAAATGCAATTAGGACATGAATTGGCTATTTGAACATTATTAGAAATAGCTTAAGATATGGAAATTGATCATTGGTACGTTCAATGGAGTTAATGAAAAGAGCATAAGGTGTCTATGCATTCGCAGGACCTTATTAAGTTCCTTTTGTGCATTCAAAAGTGACGAACCTAGGACAACTGTTGCCTCATCACAAGGTTGAAATTATTAAGGTACACTTTTTTTACTAGGTATGGAAAGATTAATGGCATGTCCCGTTTCGGATAAATCTTCATTGTAATGATTCATGGGAAAAAGTTAACACCCATAAGATGTTATTCGAAAAGGAATAGAAGGCACGAAAATGATCTATGGACTTGCATGTGGCATGATTATTTGATGTAAATCCTAGTAGGACCTAGGAAAGTTAGTGTCCGGATTATCAGGCATTTTTGCTTTGCCAAGGAAAGATGGGGTTATTGTGAACCATGTGATGCGTTGAAGCAGTGAATCGCATGTTTACACGTATTGGTGTAGTTGTAACTATTGTTCTCCATTAGATCTAGTTTATTACCTTTGGAAAAGACTCATCCTTGTCGCATGACAAGTATATTGTGTTGTCTAAATCACATAAACCACAAGGGATTCATTTGGACATGATTGAGTCGATATGATAGGAATCCTAAGTGTTAACTAGGGTTTAGTGCAATTCGACCTAGCTTTAGACAAAAACCGTGATTCTAAAGATCCTACACATGTTCACAAAATGTCGAAGCAATTGGATGTTCCTGCATGAGATGATCTAAGGATTAAGGATCATTCGTTCAAATGATGAAACTCCGACGGAGTTGCATATTTCTAGAACCATGGGCCAACCTAATTAGGAATGATTTGGAGGATGTCTAATCGTCCTGTTACTCACTTTTGGAATAATTTGCCAAGGAAAAGGAAAGTTAAGTATTTGCCTTGAAGCAAATGACCAGACTATAAACCAAAGCGACATGGTCGCTGGAACCTACCACAACTAAACACTAAAGTATGGGTAGGGTATGACCCTAACCCAAGAATGATAGGAATCTTGCCAAGTTGCAATTGATTCCGGAACGAATGCGGATTGCATTCGGAGGAAAGGAAGTCACTCCTTGACAGTTTGCCAGCCACAAAGACCATTGGAATTTGTTTGTGCTTGTAACCGTTAGAAAAGCACTGTTTGCATTGTTTGCTCAATGAACTAAAGGAGGAAAACATATCTAAATACTTCAGGTTGAAGCCTGAAGGGAGAGGCAGCTTCAGTTACCCCCGACTGCCTGCCTAACCCTAACCAAGGGGGTTGTGAACCGCGCCGGGAACGTGGACCGAACCCGCCGTGAGAGGTCTCTCCGTTGAGTTCTACTTGGAGCAGGAGGACGCTTGGGTGCCAGGGGGGGCTCTGGCTGTAAATCCCTCGCCTTCCCGGCCATGCACAAGAGACTAACGTGACTCGAGATTGGATCTCGAGGCCCGCATACTAGTCTACGGGCGGAAACTTGGATTAGTGATCCCTGGTGGATTACTGGATAGCCTTTGGGCGGATTATGAATATGCCTACGGGCGGAACTCCTTGTATTTCAAAGATAAAAGGATAAAATGATAATAAAGAAGTTGTTTGGCATTGTTTTCTTTATGTCCTGTGATAAGATTACGTGAAGGAACCGGTGCATAACAGGGTTAATTCAAAGAAGCTGTTTGTATATGTCAAACTAATGTGGTAGGTAATTACATAACTAAAACAAACCGAGGAAAGTGCGGAGGATGGACCATGGGTCCGTCCTACGGATGGGTGGTCCCGGTTAGCCGGGAACTTTTCTCAAAGTCTTCGACGAGCAGCAGGTTAATCTTCAGCATCAAAGCGAATAACGAGGATGATCATCGCCACCGAAACAAATAACGAGAACAATGACTTAGAATTAACTATTACCCGATTCACGCTGTTTTAGGGGAACGGAATGGGACTATGCCTTGTGGCAGAGAGGTCGAGCCTTGCATCCCTCTCGTTTCCCATTCTCCTTGAACCAAGTGCAGTGTGAATCCGCTTTGGATCTGGCGTTTCTGCGTAAAGTAGTCGCTCGGGTCTGACGCTAGTTGTTGCTAGCTAATGACCAAACAGGGAAACCCAAATTCAGGTTGATCCTAAGTGGGAACGGCCAGGATACTTCCGCTACGTGGCAGACGCGGGAAGACCTAGATCGCAAGTCCCGTAACATTCCATGGGAGTGCCGGGCGGAGCTTTCTAGACATCCTTCCCGATGGACTGCTAAGACGTGTCCGGGATGATTCTAGTGGACACGTTACAGATATATCATTTTCAAAATATGATACACCTAGAAGATAACACAAGAAAGATTGAATGTCGTACCCACAAGAAGAATGATTGTTTGCCATGTTACATTCAATGCTTGCAACTATTTTAGAATGGTAAATAGTGTTAGAGTACGCTTGATTTGCAAGAGGAGTGAACACAAGTTCCTGCTATCTTGAGGGAAGGAAACCCTAGGGTAAACTTAGAACCCTGATAAAATTATAAGGTGGGAAAATGGTTACCAATTGACCAAATTGAAATCCTAGTTTGAATCATGTAGATTTGGACCCTAAGATAAGGACTAAAGGTTAGCAACTTAGGGAAGCTACCATCCAAAAACTATCGACGAATAAAAATCCAATAGCATAATTACTCACTCCTATTACATAGGAGTGAGGTCAGAAAGAGGGTATTCTCTATCTCTCAGAATATAATCGAAATTGACGCCAAGGCAAGAAAGATCCAAGAGGGGCATTGCTAAGCATCTAAAGATGGGAACTCTACCTTAGCAGATGTCCTAAGCACTCGCCTTCATTGTTGTTTGTGCTTGTAAATCTAGATTTAATGTCTATGAAAGGAATGTATGATCCAAGGTCACAAAAGAAATTTGAATAATGAATCAGGTTGAATTCATGGAGGGTGCGCCAAGCTACCCATAGCTGGCCGTCAAACCTAGCAAAGGGGGTTCCAAATAACCATGACGGGAATGTGGACCAAACCCGCCACAAGAGGTATCTCCATGGGTTAGTTTCAATGTAGGAGGATGCTTGGATGCCATGGAGGCTTTGGCTGTAAATTCCCTGCCTCCGAGTCCTACTCGATGATCTACGTGACTCAGGATAGATTCTCAAGGCCCTATTACTAGCACAAGGGTGAAGACTTGGAAGAAATAAGTCACATCCTTACGAATTGCGGGATCCGTCCTTTTTGGACAAGACTTGTATTTCAGTTAAGATGATAATATAAAGTTTACCTCCAAGGAACTTGTCTGAACTGTTCTCGTGTTAGTGCCATAAGTTGTGCAAACGAACCCTACTCCCTAAAAGGTTTCATTAAGGAAGTTGATTTTAAACATCACACATAAATGTGATAGCACCTAATTAGATAACTAAAGAACACCTATCGAGGGAAGTCCTACGGCAGGATGGTCCCAAAGAACTAGGAGGCATGGTTTTGCTTTGGCTTAGGTATCTCTATGTAAAGTAGGATATCTAAGACCCGACACTAGAATGTTGTCACAAGACCTTGACCACTTGAAACCTAGATTTCAAGTCGATCCTAGTGGGTTCAACCACGAACATCCCACAAGGTGGACTTGGAAAACCCTAGGCGACAAACCTTGGAACATTCCATGGGGGTGCCGAACAAAGAGGCTTAGATTCATTTCTTGATGGACCGCTAAAATGTGCTTGGATAGCCAATAGGTAGGCACGTTACAGTTGGTATCAGAGCCAACCAATGAATAAAACAATCTAGATAGGAATAAATTGGAAAGAGAGAAGTGATGTTTTTCACTAGAAAATATTTTTTTTGTTACTCATTTTTGGATTGTTGCCGCTTCAAGACCTACGAGGCATGGAGCAGGTTCCTCGTATTTCACATCATGTTCAAGACAGCTACGAACTCTTCAAGTTATCACAGACGATCCAACATTATGGGGATCCTAGATCGACTCTACAACCCTTCACCGCTGTATGTGCAAAGGCATTGGACTTGGAGCATGGGATACTGCTACATAGATGACAATCAACTTGTCTATCTTTAAAACAATCTGAAGAGGCTAAAATGGTTGGAAGACTTAAAGATTATCAAGTTATTCATCTTCCATGAGGCTCATGTAAATTCAACCCTACACATTAGATGTTGGCAAGTAGAAAAAAATTGTTATATCTATGACAAGGTAGTCAAAGTATTGCCAGTAGACAAAATTAAAGTAATGGGGTGAAATGAATGTCATGGCTATCAAAAACGGGGACTTCCCGAACTTCCCATGACTTACTACTTCTTGAGAATCCATTCTCCCAATCCATATTACTATTTTTTCCTTGTAGTAGCTGAATCCAATAGGGAATTATTAACCTGGCATTGATGTATCTTTTGAAAAGAAAATCATCCTAGCCAATCTCTATCTATTCCTGAATAATTGTACTTGAGGGTTATGCTTCTTTATGGATAAATAAGAATGTTATGTTTATTTGATTCGCCCCATAGTATTGATGGAAAAATAATCCACGCATTGAAATAAGTTGTGAAGAGTTGTGTAAATGTAAACTTAACGCGAGGGTTTTAATTGAAAACCAAATACAACCCCAAGCGCAAAACTAGAGTCTTGTTTTCGCACTAAGCCCAGCAAAAGGCACAAGAGAAGAAGTTTCTTCTCAAACAAATTAAACCACCAAAATTTGATGGAAAAGGGAAACTATTGAAGCTGATGCCAAAGTATGGATTGAATCTATGGAGGATTACTTCAATGCAGCACGACCATCACCTATGAACCAGCCTATGATTGCCAAGCTCAAGCTTACCGGTGAAGCTAGGCTTTGGTGGAAGCAATGGTGTAAAGACCAAGTAGTCACTAAAAGCACAATAACTTGGGATAAACTAAAGGAAGCAGTGCAGGGAAGGTACATGCCACCTGCATACAAATCTCATAAGATGAATGAGTTCTTTAAGTTGAAACAATTGGGCCTATCTCTAAAGGTGTACTACTCGAGATTTGTCTCCTTGTTGAAATACGCTCCAACAATGAGTATTCCCCAACAAGTTTTGAACTTCTATGATGGGCTGAACCCACCAATGAACACTCAGTTGGAATCAATGCATCCTTGAATTTGCAAGATGCATTGATAAGAGCAAGACCTATTGCCCAAGAAGTCCAGCGTCAAAGCCCAGGAATAATAGACCATGGTCTCACAAAGACCAGAATCTAGGAATATTGGGAGCTCAATTCAAAAGGGCACAAGAACATAGCCAAGGTCAACGGAAGAAGCCGAGGGCAAATGCAATCAGTGACTTTGTCCCCACTCAAAGAAGTGATCAAAGCCTGTGATGTTTTCATTGTAATGAACCTGGCCACTTCAAAAGGGAATGTCCCAAACTTGGCAGACATCGTCACCAAGGAAAATCCAATGGCCAAAGCCAGAGCTACCCGTGTCCGTAGACATGGACGTGCAGCAATGGGAAGGGAAAAAACTTCCAATATCTCCACTAAGGGAATCAACAAAGAAGAAGACCCGTCCATGGAAGCTAAGATTGAGACGGCATCCATTCATACCGCTCTCCATAAAAAAGGGCCAAACTGCCAATTTTTGGTGATCCAAACACAATCAATTTACCAAGGAAAGAAATTCAAAACCCTGATTGACTATGAAAACACTCATTCTTTCATTTCACCGGCTTGTGCAAGAAGGTTAGGGATAGCCACTGTAGTTGCACCTACTTTGCTTGTCAAACTAGCAAATGGGTGAGAAATCACTTGCACTAAACAAAATTCTAAGGTGGAATTCCTACTTTGAGAGATGAGCCCACATCTATTAAGTTTAGGGTAATGATTTTAGAAGTCCATGAGTGCCTACACGGGATGTATTGGCTAATCCCCAATGACGCTCACATCCACTGTAACGTTATTGCATATTGGTTGTCCAAGCATGTTTTTGGCAGTCCATCAAGAAGCGAATCTAAGCGTCACCATCCAACACTCCCATGGAATGTTCCAAGGTCTGTCGCCTAGGGTTTCTCGAGTCCACCTTGCAATGGAATGTTCACAACCAAATCCATTAGGATTGACCTAAAATCTGGGCTCCTAGGGTCAAGGTCTCCTAATAGTATTCTAGAATTGGATTTGGACATCCCACTTTACGTAGAGATACCCAATCCGAAGCAAACCCATGCTACACTTGGTTCAAAGAGAATGGAAAACGAGGAGGGATGCGCTGCTCAACCTCTCTACCCATAGGGCATAGTCCCATTCCGGTCCCCTAAAACAGCATGAATCAAGTTCTAACTTAACAATACCTAAAGGTCGAATAATGGTAAAACTTTGTGAGAAGCCTCCGAGCTCTCTGGGACCACCCTACCATAGGATGGACCCATCGGGGTTCCGCCCACCCGCTTCCCTTGATAGCTTTAGTTCTCTAATTAGGTCCTATCACATTTATGTTTGACATTGAAAATCAGCTTCCTTAATTAAGCCTTTTAGGAAACAGGTTTTGTTCACGTAATTTACAACACAGACATGAATACAAAGTAAGCAACCTTTTGACAAACAAGTTCAAGCAAGTTTCTTAACTTATCTCAAGTTAATCTTTGTCTCTTGCCCATACAGGAGAATTATATATCCCCTTCTGTGCAACAAAAGTACCCAGTCCAAATCACATGGCACCATAATTTCTATCCTTTATCTAGAATAGGATCTTTCAACGCCAAAGACATTGGGCTCATGGCAGTCATCAGCTCCGCTCCAAACATGGCAAGGGTTGTCCAGAGCTCCATTGACCCCAAGCAACCTAGGAGCAAGACACACTTTTCATGGTTGGCCTTTTCACCACTCGACCTTCGGCCCGTGAATCGAGTAGTCCCCTCTTGGGTTGAAATGCGGTGTGACCTTGGAGATGATCCACTTGCGCAAAATATCCTTCCTTAATTAATCCAATTAAGAAACAAGCACAATTAAGGCAATCCACCTAATGTCATCTTTCAAGAAAACATTCCTTTATTCCCATGGCAATTTGTCATCACAGACTCCACCATACATTTACCATCAAGCACAAGCCTTGAAATAATCATCCAATTCACATCCACAATCAATTTAATGCAAAAGCATTTAGGAAGTTATTTGATCAACAAAACAATGGTATCCTTTTTCAAACATTGTAGGAATAGTCGCGATAACCTTTCCATTGTGTATTTACTCTCCCCCTGGGGGATAAAGAGCGGTTCTACGTAAGATTTACTTCACACGCCCTTCATTCAGCTAAGGCATATGTTAAGGTTTCGATTATTGAACATGACTTAAGTTCTATTATTCACTTCCATTGATCGATAACCCAAAATTCTCCCCAATAAGTACAAAAGCATCGGCCTTTCCTTCAACTTAGGATTTCCTAATCCCTAGAGTTCTTGCCTAGAGATGTTGCTAGCCCAATTCCCAAATGGGATTGACAAATATAGTCGCTATCAAGTGGATCTCAAGGCATTGTAATTTTAATCCTAATGATTGTTGTTTGTACTAGCTACACACAACTTCAAGATCCCAATGAATTAATAATTTGGAGTTAGCAAGACTGTAATGCAAGGTCAATTTGTGTAGCATTGATGCATGTTTCATATAATCTTTATCTTGCATGCACCGTCTATGTTCATAACCCTTAAGTAACCTTATATATTCTTTATGCCATGTATAACTTTGTTGCGTAGCGCTGGGATGCAAGGTATTTGAGTACATGGGTTTGCGTGAACCTCAATGCACCATATGCATAAATCTATGTGAGGTCATCTAAGGTTGCGGAAAGAATTAACCTATGATTCCCTATGAGTTCCTTAACTATCAAAAAATAAATTCAAGCTACTTGTTGAAATGAATTTATGCACATGCATATACCTCAATGAATGATGGAGATGGCAATTAGTACTTGGATATTTGGATATGAATTATCCGTACTCGACATTGTAATCATATTAGCAATTACACCCTAGACGGCGGCTCCATTGTTGGGTGCAAGATTACCATTGGTATGTGTCTCCCTCCATTTGGGGGCCATACTTTGGCTTATGAATCTCTCCCTTTCTCTTTCTCTCGTAGAGAGATGATGTGCCGGGGTGACTTCCCTTGATTGCGATGAGGGGTTTAACTTGTGAGGAAAGGGAATAAATTGTGGGGAAGAGACGAATTGTATGGTCACCCTATAAAGAGGGGAAGGTCTCCCTCTTCCACTTCTTCTTCTTCTCTTCTTCTCTCTCTCCCTCTCTCTTCCTCTCCCTATTTCTCACTCCTCCTCTTCTTCTTCTTCACTTATTCTGCTCTCTCCCTCTCTCTTCTTCTTCTTCTCTTCTTTTTCTCTCCCTCTCTTTGTTAGAATATCAATCTCCCGCTACTCTATAGTCAGTCTATCTTTATGTGTGTGATCGACATTAGCTGGATACAGTTGTATACGTGTGTGACATTCAATAAGTCAGTGTAGTCAATGACTTAACCACAGTTAGTCTTAGTTAGTCATACCTATGTGTGTAAATCTCTTTCACTTAGTATGATGGAAGAATAATGAAAGAAGAACAGCATGTGGGCTAGCAATCTTGTCTACCATGCTAGGTCCAAACATATTGAGGTTCACTACCATTTCATCATAGAAATGGTTCTTACAGGGCAAATGGACTTGATTCATGTGAATATTGAAGACCAAGTGTTGAGATATCGAGCTCCACTCGTGATACGCCAGGGTGACCGTTGTGTATTTATATCACCGACTTGTCAGTTGCAGACGCGGTTGGTACACCGCCCATGAATAATAGCTACATGATAGCTATCCTTATCTACTCTAGTTCGTGGGTCAATTAGTATGCCACCTTAGTTAGTTGAGTTTGGTTTGAGACCCATATATAGGGTTCTTCTATTTCTTTGTACTTGAGTTCTTTTGGTTTATACAACTAAGAAGAGGAAAACTGTTTTCAGCCTCCACCCTTGTGTGTATTCCCCCATTGTGCAAGCAAGAAAGCTTCAAGTGAGACTCCTTCCTTCTCTCCCACAATCTTGACATGGTATCAAATCTTGACCTTGCTTTTTTTATTTGAGGCCATTTCGGGGCCTGTTTTGGAGGCGGAAGTTTTCTGCACGCACTCAGGAAAAGGCCTAGTTTTATGTTGTGCAGCCACTGTTCTACAGGTCAGTGAAAAGTTACTGTAGAAATTGCATCGTATGCTTGTGCGCAGAGACATTGGGAGTTACAGAATCATCCCTATTTCCTGTTGATGCAAAATCGTCACTAGGAAGTGACTGTGTGGTCAAACACCACTTTCGTCAATTTTGCAAATTTGCCTTTGTGAGGCTGAAGCTGTGTTCTTTGCAGTGACAGAATTTTTTGTAGTGTTCTGTAATGGCGTCCGATTCTCTCTCACAGATTGTCACTGAAAAGCTTGACAAGAACAACTTCCAAGTATGGAAGTTTAGAATGATGAATTTCCTTATGGGAAAAGGATATTGGGAATTTGTTGCAGGAAATGAAGAAGAACCAGTTCTTCATGATGTTCCCAATCAACAGCAAATGCAGGCATTTAAAGCATGGCATGAGAGAGCTAGGAAAGTTATGTACTGGCCGTCTATCAGCATTGCAGACTCTATGATTGTGCATATTCAAGATGCAAGTACGCCAAAGGAGGCATGGGATACTTTGTCAAAAATGTATAGCACAAATACGCAAGCCAGGAAAATGCAGCTCAAACAAGAGTTGCATAATGTGCAAAGAGAAAATATGAGCATCAATGACTACCACATGAAGGTGAAGAAGATTGCAGATGCACTTGCTTCCATTGGGTCGCCAGTGGAAGATGATGATTTAGTTTCTGTGACCTTGAATGGTCTAGGAAAGGATTATGCACAGTTCTGAACATCCATTTCCGTCCGTGAAAGATTTCCTGATTTTGAGGAGTTGATTGCTCTTCTAATTTCTGAGGAGCAGAGAAATGGTGGTGCATCTTCTTTAGGAGGAACTTCAAAAGAAGTTCTCTTCTATTCAAATGCTGGAAGAGGTAGAGGCAGAGGTAGAGGAGGGCGATATGGAGGCCGTGGTAGAAATCAAAATATGCAGCAAACTCAAGAAAACCAGTCCTATGGAGGAGGACGAGGTAACTCTAGAGGCAGGGGGAGCCAAAGAGGTCGTGGTGGATGGTAAAGAGGCCAAAATGCAAACAGTAATGTTGAATGCTACTATTGTGGTAAAATGGGTCATATGGCTAAAGACTACTATAAAAAGCAGAATGACATCATGAATGAAAAACTGCAACAAGGGAATTATGCATCTTCTAGTAGACAGGGTGATGACAGAAATGAGCACTTGTTTATGGTGCAACACATGAACAATTCTGTGACAAGTGTAGAAGAAAGCAATGATGTATGGTATGTTGACTCAGGTGCATCAAACCACATGACAGGTCATGCAGAATGGATGGAGGATGCAAGAAAAATGAAAAAAATAGGATTTGTGGAGACTGGTGATGATATTGCACATCCTATAGTGCAGATTGGAAAAATTCCTTTGTCTATGCAAGATGGGAAAAAGAAATACCTGCCCGATGTATTTCATGTCCCGAATATCACCAAGAATCCGATTTCTGTTGGTCAAATGGTTGAGCAGGGCTTGCAGGTCAGATTTAATCCTCATGGATGCTTTGTTGAGGATATGAAAAATAAAGGTCACTTGATAGCAAAAGGAAAGAAGGGTAGAATGTTCCCATTGGATGCAGACATGTCTGAATTGAGTCCAGCAATGTTTGCACATGGGACCGGTGTAGTTGCAGATATTGATATCTGGCATAAACGCATTGGTCATGTTAATGTACAGCGACTTAAATCAATGCAGGCCCAAAATATTGTTGCAGGTTTGCCTAAATTCAAGGTTGCAGAAATGCATAAGGTATGTGAAGCCTATCAGTTTGGAAAAGAGGCAAGGAAACCATTTCCTAAACATGTTCAAGAGAGTGAGAAGCCATTCGAATTAATCCACTCTGATGTGTGGACTACTAAAGCTGCATCTCTTGGAGGCTGTCATTATTTTGTCAGTTTTATTGATGACTATAGCAGAAAAGTTTGGGTGTATTTTATGAAAAAGAAAAGTGAAGTTTTTGGGCATTTCAAAACCCTTAAAGCTATGGTTGAAAAAGAAACAGGCCTGCAAATAAAATGCCTAAGGTGAGATGGAGGGGGAGAGTACCTCTCAAATGAGTTTGCAAGGTTCCTGCATGAGCATGGCATAAAGCAACAATATTCATGCAGTCATACCCCACAACAAAATGGAATTGCAGAAAGGAAAAACAGGCATATTGGAGAGGTATATCGTGCCATGCTCAATGAAAAAGACTTGCTGGATTTTTATTGGGCTGAAGCAATTGCTACAGCAGTCTACATAATGAACAGGACTCCCACTGCAGCAATACATGGAATGACTCTAGAGGAGAGGTATACTAGTAGGAAACGAGATATTTCTCATTTGAAAATTTTTGGTTGCATTTCCTATGTACATGTGCCAGATGAGTTGAGATCCAAGTTGGATCCAAAAGCTGAGAAGTGCATCTTTATTGGTTACTCTCTGCAGCAAAAAGGGTACAGATGCTATAACCCTTCTACTCCTAAGTTTACAGTGAGCAAAGATGTTGTTTTTGATGAGATGAGTAGCTGGTATAAACCAGTAAATGTGGTTGATGATGTAGATGCACAAAATGGTAATGCTGCACAGAATTCACAGCAGCAGTCACAAAATATTAGTGGACCTGGAGCGTCCTCTAGTAGTGGTTCACATTCTTCGCCATGGACAGGCAGATTGAGATCAGGAGAATCTTCTCAAAGTAATGCAGATAGTGGTATGCAGGTATCACGAAAAGGAAAAGAGAAGGTTGATCAGTCCATGTTTGATGTGAATGTAGGTCACTCTTATGTGGATGGTGAATCCAGTGGCTCAGAACAGAGCATTGATGATGAGTTGTGTATTCCTTCTATTGTTACACCTGGAGTAAGGAAGACCAGGGATGTTTTGAGAGCACCTGGGAGTGAACCTACTTTGCGCAGGTCTACGAGAGCTAGGTATCCTGTGGATAGGCTGAAATATGATGGATTTACAGCCATTCACTATGCATATATGGTCAAAGTGATACAGGAACCAGAACCCACATATTTTGAGCAAGCCATGGGAAAAGAAAAATGGGAGAAAGCCATGGATGAAGAAATGGATGCCTTGGAAGCAAATGCTACATGGGAGTTAGTACCTTTGCCTAAAGGTAAGAATGCAATTGGCTGTAAGTGGGTTTATAAGGTGAAGCACAATGCAGATGGTTCTGTGAACAGATACAAGGCAAGATTAGTAGTCAAGGGGTATGCACAAACATATGGCATTGACTATGAAGAAACATTCAGTCTGGTTGCAAGGATGGCAACCGTAAGAGCAGTCATTACTATGGCTGCATCAAAGGGATGGTCTTTACATCAGATGGATGTAAAGAATGCCTTCTTGCATGGTGATTTGCAAGAAGAGGTCTATATGGAGCAGCCACCAGGTTATGTGCATGTTGTTCATCCTAAGTTTGTTTGCAGGTTGAAGAAAGCCTTGTATGGCTTGAAGCAAGCACCTAGAGCATGGTCTGACAAGATAGGACAGTATCTTGTCACTATTGGCTTTCAGATTTCCAAGGCATATTTCTCACTTTATGTGAGAAAATTAGAGAAATGTATTATGCTACTTGTCATTTATGTTGATGATTTGATTGTGACAGGTGACAGTGATGAAGATATCCTTCATGTGAAAATGCTATTGAAGCAGAAGTTTGAGATGAAGGATTTGGGAGAGCTGCGTTATTTCTTGGGCATTGAGGTGATTAGATCACCAAGTGGGATACAGTATGGATTGGACATGCTGTCCAAATATGGGATGACAGGCTGTAAGCCTATTTCAGTTTCTTTGGAGCAGAATGTGAAGCCGAGCACAGATGCAGGTGAGCTTCTAGAAGACCCTACTATGTACAAACGCATAGTAGGAAGTTTGATTTATATGACTATTACCAGGCCAGATTTGAGCTATGATGTTGGATTGGTAAGTCAGTTTATGGAGGCTCCAAGGAAACCACATTTGGATGTGGCTAGATGCATACTCAAGTATGTGAAGTCCACATTGCAATATGGACTATTTTATGAGACTGGGATTCAGATACAGTTGCATGGATACAATGATGCTGATTGGGCTTGTAGTATTTCTGATAGATGATCTACCAGTGGATATGTGTTCTCTTTTGGGAGTGCTGCAGTCACTTGGAGTAGCAAGAAACAGCCTACAGTTGCCTTTTCAAGCACAGAGGCAGAGTACAGGGGTGCAGCAATGGCTGCATGTGAGGTAGCTTGGTTGCATAAGCTACTTTATGATATGCATCAGTCTACAAATGGGCCAGTTGTCATTTATTGTGACAACATGAGTAGTATATACTTGGCAAATAACCCAGTCTATCATGCTAAAACAAAGCACATTGAGATGCATTATCACTATGTGCGAGAGAGGGTTTTACTAGGTCTTATTGATCTAGTTTATGTCAGCACAGAGGATCAGGTAGCTGACATATTCACGAAGGCATTGGGCGCAGAGAAGCTGCGCAAGTTCAGAGACTTGCTTGGTGTGTAGGAATTGGGATTGAGCTCAAGGGGGAGTGTTGAGATATCGAGCTCCACTCGTGATACGCCAGGGTGACAGTTGTGTATTTATGTCACCGACTTGTCAGTTGCCGACGCGGTTGGTACACCGCCCATGAATAATAGCTACATGATAGCTATCCTTATCTACTCTAGTTCGTGGGTCAGTTAGTATGCCACCTTAGTTAGTTAAGTTTGGTTTGAGACCCATATATAGGGTTCTTCTATTTCTTTGTACTTAAGTTCTTGTGGCTTACACAACTAAGAAGAGGAAAACTGTTTTCAGCCTCCACCCTTGTGTGTATTCCCCCATTGTGCAAGCAAGAAAGCTTCAAGTGAGACTCCTTCCTTCTCTCCCACAATCTTGACACCAAGTAGCAGACATATTTACCAAGTCTCTTGGTAGAGACAAGTTCATATACTTCAGATAGCTACTTGGAGTTTATCAGATAGTTTGAGCTTGAGGGGGAGTGTTAGAATATCAAGCTCCTGCTACTCTTTAGTCAGTCTATATTTGTGTGTGTGACCGACATTATCTAGAAACAGTTGTACATGTATGTGACATTCAATAAGTCGATGTAGTCAGTGACTTAACCATAGTTAGTCTTGGTTAGTCATACATATGTGTGTAAGTCGCTTTCAGTTAGTATGATGGAAGAATAATGGAAGAAGAACAACAATGAGCTGAGGCTCATCTTCCGCTCCACTATGTCTCTCTCCCTCTCTTCCAACATCTTCTTCTTCTCCCTCTCTTCTTCACTTCTCTTTCTTCTTCCTCTTCTTTCTCTACTTCTTTTCCTCTCTCTCTTCTTCTTTTCCTCTCTCTCTAAACAACAACAGGGGCAAAGAGGTGGTCTATATCCCCCTTTACTTAAGGAGGGGGATTTATATAATAAGGAGGGGGTTATTATTGGGGGGGGTCGTGGAGTCGTGGTGGTGGTGTTGAGATATCGAGCTCCACTCGTGATACGCCAGGGTGACCGTTGTGTATTTATGTCACCAACTTGTTAGTTGCAGATGCGGTTGGTACACCGCCCCTGAATAATAGCTACATGATAGCTATCCTTATCTACTCTAGTTCGTGGCTCAGTTAGTATGCCACCTTAGTTAGTTGAGTTTGGTTTGAGACCCATATCTAGGGTTCTTCTATTTATTTGTACTAGAGTTCTTTTGGCTTACACAACTAAGAAGAGGAAAACTGTTTTCAGCCTCCACCCTTGTGTGTCTTCCCCCATTGTGCAAGCAAGAAAGCTTCAAGCGAGACTCTTTCCTTCTCTCCCACAATCTTGACATGGTATCAGAGCCTTGTTCGTGGTAAGGAGCTCAAGAAAGCAAGCCAAGCTCGCGGTGTTCTGGTAAGAGGAGCAATGTTGCTTTCATTTTGTGTTTCGGGAGCAGATCTCTGCAGGTAGCACGTTTCGGGGCCTTGGCGACCTTGTTTTTTTTATTTGAGGCCATTTCAGGGCCTGTTTTGGAGGCGGAAGTTTTCTGCACGCACTCAGGAAAAGGCCTAGTTTTATGCTGTGCAGCCATTGTTCTATAGGTCGGTGAATAGTTACTGTAAAAATTGCATTGTATGCTTGTGTGCAGAGACATTGGGAGTTACAGAATCATCCCTATTGCCTGTTGATGCAAAATCGTCACTAGGAAGTGACTGTGTGGTCAAATACCACTTTTGCTAGTTTTGCAGATTTTCCCTTGTGAGGGTGAAGCTGTGGTTTTTGCAGTGACAGAATTTTTTGCAGTCTTCTGTAATGGCATCTGATTCTCTTTCACAGATTGTCACTGAAAAGCTTGACAAGAACAACTTCCAAGCATGGAAGTTTAGAATGACGAATTTCCTTATGGGAAAAGGATATTGGGAATTTGTTGCAGGAAATGAAGAAGAACCAATTCTTCCTGATGTTCCCAATCAACAGCAAATGCAGGCATTTAAAGCATGGCATGAGAGAGCCAGGAAAGTTATGTATTGGCTGTCTATCAGCATTTCAGACTCTATGATTGTGCATATTCAGGATGCAAGTACGCCAAAGGAGGCATGGGATACTTTGTCAAAAATGTATAGCACAAATACGCAAGCCAGGAAAATGCAGCTCAAGCAAGAGTTGCACAATGTGCAAAGAGAAAATATGAGCATCAATGACTACCACATGAAGGTGAAGAAGATTGCAGATGCACTTGCTTCCATTGGGTCACCAGTGGAAGATGATGATTTAGTTTCTGTGACCTTGAATGGTCTAGGAAAGGATTATGCACAGTTTCGGACATCCATTTCAATTCGTGAAAGATTTCCTGATTTTGAGGAGTTGATTGCTCTTCTAATTTCTGAGGAACAGAGAAATGGTGGTGCATCTTCTTCAGGAGGAACTTCAAAAGAAGCTGTCTTCTACTCAAATGCTGGAAGAGGTAGAGGCAGAGGTAGAGGAGGCCGATTTGGAGGCCGTGGTAGAAATCAGAATATGCAGCAAACTCAAGAAAACCAGTCCTATGGAGGAGGACGTGGTAACTCTAGAGGCAGGGGGAGCCAAAGAGGTCGTGGTGGATGGCAAAGAGGTCAAAATGCAAACAGTAATGTTGAATGCTACTACTGTGGTAAAATGGGTCATATGGCTAAAGACTGCTATAAAAAGCAAAATGACATCATGAATGGAAAAGTGCAACAAGGGAATTATGCATCTTCTAGCAAACAGGGTGATGACAGAAATGAGCATTTGTTCATGGTGCAGCACATGAACAATTCTGTGACAAGTATACAAGAAAGCAATGATGTATGGTATGTTGACTCAGGTGCATCAAACCACATGACAGGTCATGCAGAATGGATGGAGGATGCAAGGAAAATGGAAAAACCAGGATTTGTGGAGACTCGTGATGATACTGCACATCCTATTGTGCAGATTGGAAAAATTCCCTTGTCTATGCAGGATGGAAAAAAAAAATACATGTCCGATGTATTTCATGTCCCGAATATCACCAAGAATCTGGTTTCTTTCGGTCAAATGGTTGAGCAGGGCTTGCAGGTCAGATTTAATCCTCATGGATGCTTTGTTGAGGATATGAAAAATAAAGGTCGCTTGATAGCCAAAGGAAAGAAGAAGGGCAGAATGTTTACATTGGATGCAGACATGTCTGAATTGAGTGCAGCAATGTTTGCACATGGGACCGGTGTAGTTGCAGATATTGATATCTGGCATAAACGCATTGGTCATGTTAATGTACAGCGACTTAAATCAATGCAAGCCCAAAATATTGTTGCAGGTTTGCCGAAATTCAAGGTTGCAGAAATACATAAGGTATGTGAAGCCTGTCAATTTGGAAAACAAGCAAGGAAACCATTTCCTAGACATGTTCATTTGTCAGTTTTATTGATGACTATAGCAGAAAAGTTTGGGTGTATTTTATGAAAAAGAAAAGTTAAGTTTTTGGGCATTTCAAAACTCTTAAAGCGATGGTTGAAAAAGAAACAGGCCTGCAAATAAAATGCCTAAGGTCAAATGGAGGGGGAGAGTACCTCTCAAATGAGTTTGCAAGGTTCCTGCAGGAGCATGGCATAAAGCAGCAATATTCATGCAGTCATACCTCACAACAAAATGGAATTGCAGAAAGGAAAAACAGGCATATTGGAGAGGTATCTCGTGCCATGCTCAATGAAAAAGACTTGCTAGATTTTTATTGGGCTGAAGTAGTTGCTACAGCAGTCTACATAATGAACAGGACTCCCACTGCAGCAATACATGGAATGACTCCAGAGGAGAGGTATACTGGTAGGAAACCAGATATTTCTCATTTGAAAATTTTTGGTTGCATTGCCTATGTACATGTGCCAGATGAGTTGAGATCCAAGTTGGATCCAAAAGCTGAGAAGTGCATCTTTATTGGTTACTCTCTGCAGCAAAAAGGGTATAGATGCTATACCCCTTCTACTCGTAAGTTTACAGTGAGCAGAGATGTTGTTTTTGATGAGATGAGTAGCTGGTATAAACCAGTAAATGTGATTGATGATGTAGGTGCACAAAATGGTAATGCTGCACAGAATTCACAGCAGCAGTCACAAAATATTAGTGGACCTGGAGCATCCTCTAGCAGTGATTCACATTCTTCGCCATGGACAGGCAGATTGAGATCAGGAGAATCTTCTCAAAGTAATGCAGATAGTGGTATGCATGTATCACAAAAAGGAAAAGAGAAGGTTGATCAGCCCATGTTTGATGTGAATGTAGGTCACTCTTATGTGGATGGTGAATCCAGTGGCTCAGAACAGAGCATTGATGATGAGTTGGGTATTCATTCTATTGTTACACCTAGAGTAAGGAAGACCAGGGATGTTTTGAGAGCACCTGGGAGTGAACCTACTTTGCGCAGGTCTACGAGAGCTAGGTATCCTGTGGATAGGCTGAAATATGATGGATTTATAGCCATTCACTATGCATATATGGTTAAAGTGATACAGGAACGAGAACCCACTTCTTTTGAGGAAGCCATGGGAAAAGAAAAATGGGAAAAAGCCATGGATGAAGAAATGGATGCCTTGGAAGCAAATGCTACATGGGAATTGGTACCTTTGCCTAAAGGTAAAAATGCAATTGGCTGTAAGTGGGTTTATAAGGTGAAGCACAATGCAGATGGTTCTGTGAATAGATACAAGGCAAGATTAGTAGTCAAGGGGTATGCACAAACATATGGCATTGACTATGAAGAAACATTCAGTCTGGTTGCAAGGATGGCAACCGTAAGAGCAGTCATTGCTATGGCTGCATCAAAGGGATGGTCTTTACATCATATGGATGTAAAGAATGCCTTCTTGCATGGTGATTTGCAAGAAGAGGTCTATATGGAGCAGCCACCAAGTTATGTGCATGCTGTTCATCCTGAGTTTGTTTGCAGGTTGAAGAAAGCCTTGTATGGCTTGAAGCAAGCACCTAGAGCATGGTCTGACAAGATAGGACAGTATCTTGTCACTATTGGCTTTCAGATTTCCAAGGCATATTTCTCACTTTATGTGAGAAAAATAGAGAAATATATTATGCTACTTGTCATTTATGTTGATGATTTGATTGTGACAGGTGACAGTGATGAAGATATCCTTCATGTGAAAATGCTATTGAAGCAGAAGTTTGAGATGAAGGATTTGGGAGAGCTGCGTTATTTCTTGGGCATTGAGGTGATTAGATCACCAAGTGGGATTCAGCTCTTGCAGAGGCAGTATGGATTGGACATGCTGTCCAAATATGGGATGACAGGCTGTAAGCCTATTTCAGTTCCTTTGGAGCAGAATGTGAAGCTGAGCGCAGATGCAGGTGAGTTTCTGGAAGACCCTACTATGTACAGACGCATAGTAGGAAGCTTGATTTATATAACTATTACCAGGCCAGATTTGAGCTATGATGTTGGATTGGTAAGTCAGTTTATGTAGGCTTCAAGGAAACCACATTTGGATGTGGCTAGACGCATACTCAGGTATGTGAAGTCCACATTGCAGTATGGACTATTTTATGAGACTGGGGTTCAGATACAGTTGCATGGATACACTGATGCTGATTGGGCTGGTAGTATTTCTGATAGACGATCTACCAGTGGATATGTGTTCTCTTTTGGGAGTGATGTAGTCACTTGGAGCAGCAAGAAACAGCCTAGAGTTGCCTTGTCGAGCACAGAGGCTGAGTACAGGGGTGCAACAATGGCTGCATGTGAGGTAGCTTGGTTGCATAAGCTACTTTATGATATGCATCAGTCTACAGATGGGCCAGTTGTCATTTATTGTGACAACATGAGTAGTATACACTTGGCAAATAACCCAGTCTATCATGCTAGAACAAAGCACATTGAGGTGCATTATCACTATGTGCGAGAGACGGTTTTACTAGGTCTTATTGATCTAGTTTATGTCAGCATAGAGGATCAGGTAGCTGACTTATTCACGAAGGCATTGGGCGCAGAGAAGCTGCGCAAGTTCAGAGACATGCTTGGTGTGCAGGAATCGGGATTGAGCTCGAGGGGGAGTGTTGAGATATTGAGCTCCACTCGTGATACGCCAGGGTGACCGTTGTGTATTTATGTCACCGACTTGTCAGTTGCAGATGCAGTTGGTACACCGCCCCTGAATAATAGCTACATGATAGCTATCCTTATCTACTCTAGTTCGTGGCTCAGTTAGTATGCCACCTTAGTTAGTTGAGTTTGGTTTGAGACCCATATCTAGGGTTCTTCTATTTCTTTGTACTAGAGTTCTTTTGGCTTACACAACTAAGAAGAGGAAAACTGTTTTCAGCCTCCACCCTTGTGTGTCTTCCCCCATTGTGCAAGCAAGAAAGCTTCAAGCGAGACTCCTTCCTTCTCTCCCACAATCTTGACAGGTGGTAACCACCATCTATCGCCGTCCGCATGGCGGCAAGGTCCCTTGCGTCCTCCAAGTGGCCATGGAATGGGTAGATGTGGCCTCCCTCCTCACCTACATCATCATCCTTGTCCTCTCAATTATCGTTGTTGTCATCAACAACATCTTTGACTTTCTCCCCTTCATCATTGCCTGCATCACCACCCTCCACCACATCAACCGCTACTTCCCCCCCTCGCTACTTGTAGGCGACGACAGGGAGGAAAATGAAAAAAAAAATCTTTATTTTTCATTAAAAAGGAGGGGCATTATTGTAACGACAGAACGTTACATCCACTATGGAAAATGACAAGTCTCCTTTTGAAATCCTAAGGGTAAGCTAGTTACTACACAAGGAAAAGCAGGTAAACCAAAGATCCAGCTAGCTAAAGCAACACAAATAGCTCAAGGAATAAGAAAAGGATTACCCATCCACAAAGCCAAAATAGGTAGAGGACTCCATTGAGGAACCATCATGGCTAAAAGAGTATGTAGATGTGTTCCCATAAGAATTGACTGAATTACCACCACCTAGGGAAGTGGATCATGAAACCAAGCTAATATCAAGAGCTGCACCAATCGCAAAAAGGCCTTATAAGATGTCCATTCGTGAAGCTATTGGGTTAAAGAAACAACTCAAATAGCTATTGAACCAAGGGTATGTTGAGATATCGAGCTCCACTCGTGATACGCCAGGGTGACCGTTGTGTATTTATGTCACCGACTTGTCAGTTGCAGACGCGGTTGGTACACCGCCCATGAATAATAGCTAGATGACAGCTATCCTTATCTACTCTAGTTCGTGGCTCAGTTAGTATGCCACCTTAGTTAGTTGAGTTTGGTTTGAGACCCATATTTAGGGTTCTTCTATCTCGTTGTACTTGAGTTCTTTTGGCTTACACAACTAAGAAGAGGAAAACTGTTTTCAGCCTCCACCCTTGTGTGTATTCCCCCATTGTGCAAGCAAGAAAGCTACAAGTGAGACTCCTTCCTTCTCTCCCACAATCTTGACATGGTATCAGAGCCTTGTTCGTGGTAAGGAGCTCAAGAAAGCAAGCCAAGCTCGCGGTGTTCTGGTAAGAGGAGCAGTGTTGCTTTCATTTTCTGTTTTGGGAGCAGATCTCTGCAGGTAGCACAGCCGGAAAGTGCAGGAGTGCATTGTCTCAGGTTGAGACGCCCTTCGCAGTGAAGCAAGAGGGCAGTATATGCTGCGGGAAAGGGCTTTAGCCCTAGGCAACCTTGTTTTTTTTATTTGAGGCCATTTCGGGGCCTGTTTTGGAGGCGGAAGTTTTCTGTACGCACTCAGGAAACGGCCCAGTTTTATGCTGTGCAGCCACTGTTCTACAGGTCAGTGAATAGTTACTGTAAAAATTGCATTGTATGCTTGTGCGTAGAGACATTGGGAGTTACAGAATCATCCATGTTGCCTGTTGATGCAAAATCGTCACTAGGAAGTGACTGTGTGGTCAAATACCACTTTCGCCAGTTTTGCAGATTTGCCTTTGTAAGGCTGAAGCTGTGCTGTTTGCAGTGACAGAATTTTTTGCAGTGTTCTGTAATGGCGTTTGATTCTCTCTCACAGATTGTCACTGAAAAGCTTGACAAGAACAACTTCCAAGCATGGAAGTTTAGAATGACGAATTTCCTTATGGGAAAAGGATATTGGGAATTTGATGCAGGAAATGAAGAAGAACCAGTTCTTCCTGATGTTCCCAATCAACAGCAAATGCAGGCATTTAAAGCATGGCATGAGAGAGCCAGGAAAGTTATGTACTGGCTGTCTATCAGCATTTCAGACTCTATGATTGTGCATATTCAGGATGCAAGTACGCCAAAGGAGGCATGGGATACTCTGTCAAAGATGTATAGCACAAATACACAAGCCAGGAAAATGCAGCTCAAGCAAGAGTTGCACAATGTGCAAAGAGAAAATATGAGCATCAATGACTACCACATGAAGGTGAAGAAGATTGCAGATGCACTTGCTTCCATTGGGTCGCCAGTGGAAGATGATGATTTAGTTTCTGTGACCTTGAACGGTCTAGGAAAGGATTATGCACAGTTTCAGACATCCATTTCAGTTCGTGAAAGATTTCCTGATTTTGAGGAGTTGATTGCTCTTCTAATTTCTGAGGAGCAGAGAAATGGTGGTGCATCTTCTTCAGGAGGAACTTCAAAAGAAACTGTCTTCTACTCAAATGCTGGAAGAGGTAGAGGCAGAGGTAGAGGAGGCCGATTTGGAGGCCGTGGTAGAAATCAGAATATGCAGCAAACTCAAGAAAACCAGTCCTATGGAGGAGGACGTGGTAACTCTAGAGGCAGGGGGAGCCAAAGAGGTCATGGTGGATGGCAAAGAGGCCAAAATGCAAACAGTAATGTTGAATGCTACTATTGTGGTAAAATGGGTCATATGGCTAAAGACTGCTATAAAAAGCAGAATGACATCATGAATGGAAAACTGCAACAAGGAAATTATGCATCTTCTAGTAGACAGGGTGATGACAGAAATGAGCATTTGTTTATGGTGCAGCACATGAACAATTCTGTGACAAGTGCAGAAGAAAGCAACGATGTGTGGTATGTTGACTCAGGTGCATCAAACCACATGACTGGTCATACATAATGGATGGAGGATGCAAGGAAAATGGAAAAACTAGGATTTGTAGAGACTGGTGATGATACTGCACATCCGATTGTGCAGATTGGAAAAATTCCTTTGTCTATGCAGGATGGGAAAAAGAAATACCTGTCCGATGTATTTCATGTCCCGAATATCACCAAGAATCTGGTTTCTGTTGGTCAAATGGTTGAGCAGGGCTTGCAGGTCAGATTTAATCCTCATGGATGCTTTGTTGAGGATATGAAAAATAAAGGTCGCTTGATAGCAAAAGGAAAGAAGAAGGGCAGAATGTTTACATTGGATGCAGACATGTCTGAATTGAGTGCAGCAATGTTTGCACATGGGACCGGTGTAGTTGCAGATATTGATATCTGGCATAAACGCATTGGTCATGTTAATGTACAGCGACTTAAATCAATGCAGGCCCAAAACATTGTTGCAGGATTGCCTAAATTCAAGGTTGCAGAAATGCATAAGGTATGTGAAGCCTGTCAGTTTGGAAAACAGGCAAGGAAACCATTTCCTAGACATGTTCAAGAGAGTAAGAAGCCATTGGAATTAATCCACTCTGATGTGTGGACTACTAAAGCTGCATCTCTTGGAGGCTGTCATTATTTTGTCAGTTTTATTGATGACTATAGCAGAAAAGTTTGGGTGTATTTTATGAAAAAGAAAAGTGAAGTTTTTGGGCATTTCAAAACTCTTAAAGCTATGGTTGAAAAAGAAACAGGCCTGCAAGTAAAATGCCTAAGGTCAGATGGAGGGGGAGAGTACCTCTCAAATGAGTTTGCAAAGTTCTTACAGGAGCATGGCATAAAGCAGCAATATTCATGCAGTTATACCCCACAACAAAATGGAATTGCAGAAAGGAAAAACAGACATATTGGAGAGGTATCTCGTGCCATGCTCAATGAAAAAGACTTGCCAGATTTTTATTGGGTTGAAGCAGTTGCTACAGCAGTCTACATAATGAACAGGACTCCCACTGCAGCAATACATGGAATGACTCCAGAGGAGAGGTATACTGGTAGGAAACCAGATATCTCTCATTTGAAAATTTTTGGTTGCATTGCCTATGTACATGTGCCAGATGAGTTGAGATCCAAGTTTGATCCAAAAGCTGAGAAGTGCATCTTTATTGTTTACTCTCTGCAGCAAAAAGGGTATAGATGCTATAACCCTTCTACTCGTAAGTTTACAGTGAGCAGAGATGTTGTTTTTGATGAGATGAGTAGCTGGTATAAACCAGTAAATGTGATTGATGATGTAGATGCACAAAATGGTAATGCTGCACAAAATTCACAGCAGCAGTCACAAAATATTAGTGGACCTGGAGCGTCCTCTAGTAGTGGTTCACATTCTTCGCCATGGACAGGCAGATTGAGATCAGGAGAATCTTCTCAAAGTAATGCAGATAGTGGTATGCAGGTATCACGAAAAGGAAAAGAGAAGGTTGATCAGCCCATGTTTGATGTGAATGCAGGTCACTCTTATGTGGATGGTGAATCCAGTGGCTCAGAACAGAGCATTGATGATGAGTTGGGTATTCCTTCTATTGTTACACCTAGAGTAAGGAAGACCAGGGATGTTTTGAGAGCACCTGGGAGTGAACCTACTTTGCGCAGGTCTACGACAGCTAGGTATCCTGTGGATAGGCTGAAATATGATGGATTTACAGCCATTCACTATGCATATATGGTTAAAGTGATACAAGAACCAGAACCCACTTCTTTTGAGGAAGCCATGGGAAAAGAAAAATGGGAGAAAGCCATGGATGAAGAAATGGATGCCTTGGAAGCAAATGCTACATGGGAATTGGTACCTTTGCCTAAAGGTAAAAATGCAATTGGATGTAAGTGGGTTTATAAGGTGAAGCACAATGCAGATGGTTCTGTGAACAGATACAAGGCAAGATTAGTAGTCAAGGGGTATGCACAAACATATGGTATTGACTATGAAGAAACATTCAGTCCGGTTGCAAGGATGGCAACCGTAAGAGCGGTCATTGCTATCGCTGCATCAAAGGGATGGTCTTTGCATCAGATGGATGTAAAGAATGCCTTCTTGCATGGTGATTTGCAAGAAGAGGTCTATATGGAGCAGCCACCAGGTTATGTGCATGCTGTTCATCCTAAGTTTGTTTGCAGGTTGAAGAAAGCCTTGTATGGCTTGAAGCAAGCACCTAGAGCATGGTCTGACAAGATAGGACAGTATCTTGTCACTATTGGCTTTCAGATTTCCAAGGCAGATTTCTCACTTTATGTGAGAAAAAAAGAGAAAGGTATTATGCTACTTGTCATTTATGTTGATGATTTGATTATGACAGGTGATAGTGATGAAGATATCCTTCATGTGAAAATGCTATTGAAGCAAAAGTTTGAGATGAAGGATTTGGGAGAGCTGCGTTATTTCTTGGGCATTGAGGTGATTAGATCACCAAGTGGGATACAACTCTTGCAGAGGCAGTATGGATTGGACATGCTGTCCAAATATGGGATGACAGGCTGTAAGCCTATTTCAGTTCCTTTGGAGCAGAATGTGAAGCTGAGCGCAGATGCAGGTGAGTTTCTGGAAGACCCTACTATGTACAGACGCATAGTAGGAAGCTTGATTTATATGACTATTACCAGGCCAGATTTGAGCTATGCTGTTGGATTGGTAAGTCAGTTTATGCAGGCTCCAAGGAAACCACATTTGGATGCGGCTAGACGCATACTCAGGTATGTGAAGGCCACATTGCAGTATGGACTATTTTATGAGACTGGGATTCAGATACAGCTGCATGGATACACTGATGCTGATTGGGCTGGTAGTATTTCTGATAGACGATCTACCAATGGATATGTGTTCTCTTTTGGGAGTGCTGCAGTCACTTGGAGCAGCAAGAAACAGCCTACAGTTGCCTTGTCGAGCACAGAGGCTGAGTACAGGGGTGCAGCAATGGCTGCATGTGAGGCAGCTTGGTTGCATAAGCTACTTTATGATATGCATCAGTCTACAGATGGGCCAGTTGTCATTTATTGTGACAACATGAGTAGTATACACTTGGCAAATAACCCAGTCTATCATGCTAGAACAAAGCACATTGAGGTGCATTATCACTATGTGCGGGAGAGGGTTTTACTAGGTCTTATTGATCTAGTTTATGTCAGCACAGAGGATCAGATAGCTGACATATTTACGAAGGCATTGGGCGCAGAGAAGCTGCGCAAGTTCAGAGACCTGCTTGGTGTGCAAGAATTGGGATTGAGCTCGAGGGGGAGTGTTGAGATATCGAGCTCCACTCGTGATACGCCAGGGTGACCGTTGTGTATTTATGTCACCGACTTGTCAGTTGCAGACGCGGTTGGTACACCGCCCATGAATAATAGCTAGATGACAGCTATCCTTATCTACTCTAGTTCGTGGCTCAGTTAGTATGCCACCTTAGTTAGTTGAGTTTGGTTTGAGACCCATATTTAGGGTTCTTCTATCTCGTTGTACTTGAGTTCTTTTGGCTTACACAACTAAGAAGAGGAAAACTGTTTTCAGCCTCCACCCTTGTGTGTATTCCCCCATTGTGCAAGCAAGAAAGCTACAAGTGAGACTCCTTCCTTCTCTCCCACAATCTTGACAGGGTACATACACCCCAGCAGTTCTCCTTGGGGGGCTCTAGTCTTGTTCCAAAAGAAGAAGGATGGTACACTTTGATTATAGAGGCTTGAACCGAGTAACCATCAAGAATAAATATCCTATCCCAAGCGAGTTACTTGACCGATTGTAGGGAGCAAAGATCTTCTCCAAGATTGACTTGAGGTCAGGATACTACTAGATCTGTGTAAAGGAAGAGGATATTCCTAAGACGGCATTGAACACCAAATATTGTCATTTTGAATTCATAGCAATGTCATGTGGATTGACTACTACCCCTACTACCTTTAACACGCTAATGTAGGTCATTTTTAGACCATATGTCAATGACTTTGTGCTTGTCTTCTTTGATGACACCTTGGCTTATTCCAAGGAAGAGGAGGATCACGAATCCCAAGTTCTCATCGTCCTTGAGACCATGAGGACTCATAAGCTCTATGCTAAGAAGAAAAAGTGCACCTTCCTCAAGAGGTAGATCCAATATCTTGGATTTATTGTGTCAAATGAAGGAATCTCTGTAGATCCTACAAAGGTTAAGGATGTCCAAGAGTGGCCTCCACCAACTAATATTAAAGAAGTGCGTAGCTTTCTTGGATTAACAGGTTGGTACATGATTTTCATTAAGTACTATGCCTTCATCGCAGCACCCCTCACAAATTTGCACTAGGTTGTGTACTAATGCAAGAAGGTCATCCTATAGCCTATTCCTCGAGGAAGCTAAAAACCCATGAAAGGAATTATGCTACCCATGACCTGGAGCTACTAGCAGTTATTCATGGTCTTAAGCTTTGGTGACACTATTTGCTTGGCAACAAGTTCTCTTTGGCCACTGGCCATAAGAGCCTTAAATGGATCTTCACCCAAACTAACCTCAATATGAGGCGACACTGTTGGATTGAGGTTCTGCAAGAATATGACTTTGAGATCGAGTATCAGTCTCGCAAAGAGAATGTAGTCGCCGATTCCTTAAGTCATAAAGCATTCCTCAACTCTCTTATTATGGAGGAACCCTCGATGGTAGAATTATTGGCAACCATGGTGTCAATGCCTAGCAACCTTATCCCTGAATTAGCAAAGGAGGAAGCTAGCCATGACCCAGAATACCTAAAGATGATGAAGGAGATTTTGGAAAAGGATCAAGACCCTAAACTTAAGGTCAAGTATCAAGAATTTTCAATCAATGAGGGACTTGCCTATTTCAGGACAAGATTATGCATACCCTCAAGCAAGAAATTCAAACAGAGAATACTTTGGGAAGCACATGACTCCCCCTTTTCAGGCCATCTCGAATATTTCAAGACCCTGAACACGGTCAAGAAGAGCTACCATTGGGAAAGGATTAAGGGAGACATGCTCAAATATGTCACGGAATGTTGCCAATGCATTAAGGCAGAACATGTCAAGATGCTTGGGAAGCTGCAAGCTCTTGACATTCCCCAGATGAAGTGGGAATTTATCAACGTGGACTTTGTTGTTGGATTACCTTCATTCTAAAGGAGGATGCAACTCAATTATGGTGATAGTAGACATGCTCATCAAGGTGGCACACTTCATTCTAGTCAAGACAAACTATAAAGCTTAAGATACTGCCAGACTATTCATCAAGGAGATATTGAGACTCCATGGGTTTCCTACAAGGATGGTTAGTGACCGCGATTCCCTCTTCACATCTCATTTTTGGAGAGGGATATTCGAGGCCATTGGAACTCAACTCTGTTTCAATATAGCCTATCACCTTCAAACTGATGGCCAAATGGAGAGAGTCAACCAAGTCATTGAAGAAACTCTTAGGGCATATTGTTGTCGTGAACCCAGGAAATGGATCCAATATCTACCATTGGTAGAGTTTTCCTATAACAGTTTCTTCCAACAAAGCATTCAAATGACACCTTTTCAAGCCTTGTATGGGCATGATTGCCATACTCCATTGAACTTTTTAGATCCTACCTTGAGGGTAGAAGCTTCTAAGAAAATGCTTAAGGAGATGGATGAGTAGGTCAAGGCCATCAAACAAGACATTAGAGCCGCCAAGGATAGGCAAAAAGCCTATGCAGATCTAAATAGAGAAGAGAGACTCTTCAAAGAAGGGGATATGGTTTTTATTTGAGTTCAACCCAAGAAAAGTTCCTTATCGCTGGGAGAATTTAAGAAACTGAATCCAAGGTATTGTGGACCCTACAGGATGCTCAAGTGTCTAGGGCCCACAAGCGCATATAGTCTCCAACTCGCTGAGGATGTAAAAGTTCACAATGTATTCTATGTTAGCCTACTAAAGAAATATGTATCCAATCCTAGCCATGTACTCAATGATCAACAAGTTGTAATGCCAACCCAAGGAGTCCTTGAGCTTTGGCTAGATAGAATCCTAGACAATCAGAAAAAGAGATTGAGGAGTAGAACCCTCAAAGAGCATCTCATCCACTGGAAGGACTATCCAGAAGAGGATGCCATGTGGATTTATGAGGGTACTCTCAACCAACAATACCCCTAATTCCTTTCAAGATGAGGACATCTCGATTCCTTAAGGGAGGAAGGATGTAATATCCCATCTTGCTACAAGGCCCCCCCTTAAAAGAATTAATATTAAAATGATTTTTTTTTAACATCACCCCTTGTCAATGTCGTCCGTTGGCACAAGGAGGGGGAGTAGAACTCCGAGTCGATGGGAGTGAGGGAGGAGACGACAAAGGTAAACAAGGGAGGGGAGGGAGATGAACATGTAGTTGAGGTAGGAGAAGAGGATGACAAAGATCGCAGAGTTGTAGTGGGTGTCGACACCAAGAGAGGGCAAGTGGACAATGACAAATTGAATGGGGGGAAGGGGCACGCGTGTGCCACCTCCAACACCCCCCCACTATCTCTCCTTCTCCTCCAGAAACTACTACATGGCGGGAAGGCCGTTCTGGCCGCCTCAATGGAGGGAAACGGAGGGGCCCCCATGTCACACCCCCAATAATACCTTTCTCCTCCCCTATAAAAATTCCCCCCTTTTGAAAGGACATCAATCATTTTCCTTTCCCCCCCCCCTTAATTATCACCATCTTTTCCTTATAAATCATTCCCCCCCCCCCCCCCCCCCCATCCTTTTAGTAGACACGCTATTCTTCTCCCCCCTTGCTACCAATTTGTGAAGGAGAGAAGGAGAGGAAGAGGTAGTGAAGGAGAGAGAGAGAGAGAGAGAGAGAGAGAGAGAGAGAGAGAGGGAAGGGGAATCTAGGGTAAGAGAGGAAGAGAGAGAGAGACAAAAGAGGCCCAAGTAAAATTCCTTACCTAGATGGAGCCTCGAGCACCCACTCTCCCAATCGACACCTCTCGAGATCTCTCCATCGATTACCTCTAGCTGACAAGGATATCCTAAAAGTCAAGACAAGGAATAGGGAACTCTGACACTTAGGAGTCCTCTGAGAGGAGTGAAGGGCGCATTCCAAGCTTCGGAATGGCCCCAAAGCATAAACTCTAAGAAGTAACTAGAAAATCCGCGACTACGGAAGGAGGATCATGCACAGATATCACCATCAACACAAATGGCTTATTGGGCATAAAAGCTAATTCAACACTCCAAAACTAGGTAACACTACCATGTGTAGTACTTGAAATCAAACATTTAAGCATGGACATCATTAGGAAGAAGTCATACTTTTTATCGCATAACTTGATAACTCGAAAGGTAGTTGAAAATACTTAATAACCATGAATTTCCATGAATAGATTGAGCATCTATAGGTTGTTGCAATAATTAAGCCAAGTATTAAGTTCAAACTTTCCGGTGTACATAAATATTCCGTATAGGTCAATTGCATCTTGTAGACCATTGGAGTGAATTAACTCGCATTTAGAATGAACTCATGTACACTTGAATTTCAATAATTAGGTCACGCCTTATGAATTGCAATCAGGAATGGGAATCTTGCATTGAATCATCAACTCAGGAAAGACTTGCATCTAGATTTCCATGACATCATGGATAGTCTCAATTTCACCACATAATAGGGATGCATCTAAAAAGGTAAGTTAAAGATATGCATGTGAAGTGCTAAGCTTAATTTCAAGGGCCAGTTTGGTAAATGAACTCCTACATGATAAGTGAGGCTAATATTTAATTTGACTCAACTAGGGTTCTAATCGCAAATAGGTCAAGTTACCCTTACGACCATATTTTGACTTTTAGAGTCAACATGCTCTTTGGTCTCTACCCCAATAGCCAACCGCGATGGATCCAAAACACTATTGAGTATATCATTTTCAAAATATGATACATCTCAAAGCTAACACAAGAAAGCTCGAATGTTGTACCCACAATAAGAATGACTATTCGCTAAGTTACTTATGATGCTCGCAATTATTTCAGAACGGTAAATAGACTTAGACTTGCGAGAGGAACATAATATTACTAAGTTTGAAAATCTTCCAATTCCCATATTCTGAATACTAAAAAGGTGGCACCCAGATAACATGCCCATAAGTTTTTCAAATTCATAAAATGTGACCTATCATTGAAAAGTGCTTTAAAAATTGAATCTATTAAGCTATAGAGAGCTTGATTTGGAGTTATAGAGTTCAAGTTATGATAAATCCAAATATTTGACCTGCGTGTCCCAAACTTATGGAAAATTCCCATATTCCACAATATGGTGTTGAGAAGTGAACACAAGTTCTTGCTATCTGCTGGGAAGGAAACCCTAGGGTAAACTTAGAACCCCGATAAAATTCTAAGGTGGAAAAATGGTTACCAACTGACCAAATTGAAATCCTAGTTTGAATCATATAGATCTAGACCCTAAGATAAGAACCAAAGGTTAGCAACTTCAGGAAGCTACCATCCAAAAACTATCATATAAAAATCCAATAGCGTATTGCTTGCTCCTATTACATAGGAGTGAGGTCAAAAAGAGGGTATTCTCTATCTCTCGGAAGATAATGGAAATTGATGCCAAGGGAAGAAAGACCCAAGAGGGGCATCGCTAAGCATTTAAAGATGGGAACTCTACCTTAGCAAATGTCCTGAGCACTCACCTTCATTGTTGTTTGTGCTTGTAAATCTAGATTTAATGTCTATGAAAGGAATGTATGATCCAAGGTCACAAAAGAAATTTGAATAATGAATCAGGTTGAATTCATGGAGGGTGCGCCAAGCTACCCATAGCTAGCCGCCAACCCTAGCAAAGGGGGTTCCAAATAACCATGACGGGAACATGGACCAAACCCGCCACAAGAGGTATCTCCATGGGTTAGTTTCAATGTAGGAGGATGCTTGGATGTCAAGGGCGGCTTTGACTGTAAATTCCCTGCCTTTGGGTCCTACTCAAAGGATCTACATGACTCGGGAGAGATTCTTGAGGTCCTCCTACTAGCACAAGGGAAAAATTTTGGAAAAAATAAGATGCATCAGCACGGATTGCAAGATCCGTCCTTTTTGGACAAGATTTTTCAGTTAATATGCTAATATAAAGTTTACTTCCAAGGAACTTGTCTAAACAATTTTTGTGTCAATCCCATAAGTTACGCAAATGAACCTTGTTTCCTAAAATGCTTAATTAAGGAAGTTGATTTTAAATGTCACACATAAATGTGATAGGACCTAATTAGATAACTAAAGAATGCCTATCGAGGAAAGCGGGTGGGCAGAACCCTGACAGGCCCATCCTATGGTAGGGTGGTCTTAGAGAACTGGGAGACTTCTCACAAGGTTTTATGGACGTTTGACCTTTAGGTTTTGTGAAGTTAGAATCCCATTAATGTGTTTTAGGGGACCCGGTGGGAGTATGCCCTATGGGAAGAGAGGTTGAGCTGTGCATCTCTCTCATTTCCCATTCTCTTTGAACCAAGTGCAACATGTCAAGATTGTGGGAGAGAAGGAAGGAGTCTCGCTTGAAGCTTTCTTGCTTGCACAATGGGGGAAGACACACAAGGGTGGAGGCTGAAAAACAGTTTTCCTCTTCTTAGTTGTGTAAGCCAAAAGAACTCTAATACAAAGAAATAGAAGAACCCTATATATGGGTCTCAAACCAAACTCAACTAACTAAGGTGGCATACTAACTGAGCCACGAACTAGAGTAGATAAGGATAGCTATCATGTAGCTATTATTCATGGGCGGTGTACCAACCGCGTCTGCAACTGACAAGTCGGTGACATAAATACACAACGGTCACCCTGGCGTATCACGAGTGGAGCTCGATATCTCAACACTCCCCCTCGAGCTCAATCCCAATTCCTGCACACCAAGCAGGTCTCTGAACTTGCGCAGCTTCTCTACGCCCAATGCCTTCGTGAATATGTCAGCTACCTGATCCTCTGTGCTAACATAAACTAGATCAATAAGACCTAGTAAAACCCTCTCTCGCACATAGTGATAATGCACCTCAATGTGCTTTATTCTAGCATGATAGACTGGGTTATTGGCCAAGTGTATACTACTCATGTTGTCACAATAAATGACAACTGGTCCATCTGTAGATTGATGCATATCATAAAGTAGCTTATGCAACCAAGCTACCTCACATGCAGCCATTGCTGCACCCCTGTACTCAGCCTCTGTGCTCGACAAGGCAACTGTAGGCTGTTTCTTGCTGCTCCAAGTGACTGCAGCACTCCCAAAAGAGAACACATATCCACTGGTAGATCGTCTATCAGAAATACTACCAGCCCAATCAGCATCAGTGTATCCATGCAACTGTATCTGAACCCCAGTCTCATAAAATAGTCCATACTGCAATGTGGACTTCACATACCTGAGTATGCGTCTAGCCGCATCCAAATGTGGTTTCCTTGGAGCCTGCATAAACTGACTTACCAATCCAACAGCATAGCTCAAATCTGGCCTGGTAATAGTCATATAAATCAAACTTCCTACTATGCGTCTGTACATAGTAGGGTCTTCTAGAAGCTCACCTGCATCTGTGCTCAGCTTCACATTCTGCTCCAAAGGAACTGAAATAGGCTTACAGCCTGTCATCCCATATTTGGACAGCATGTCCAATCCATACTGCCTCTGCAAGAACTGAATCCCACTTGGTGATCTAATCACCTCAATGCCCAAGAAATAACGCAGCTCTCCCAAATACTTCATCTCAAACTTCTGCTTCAATAGCATTTTCACATGAAGGATATCTTCATCACTGTCACCTATCATAATCAAATCATCAACATAAATGACAAGTAGCATAATACCTTTCTCTGTTTTTCTCACATAAAGTGAGAAATCTGCCTTGGAAATCTGAAAGCCAATAGTGACAAGATACTGTCCTATCTTGTCAGACCATGCTCTAGGTGCTTGCTTCAAGCCATACAAGGCTTTCTTCAACCTGCAAACAAACTCAAGATGAACAGCATGCACATAACCTGGTGGCTGCTCCATATAGACCTCTTCTTGCAAATCACCATGCAAGAAGGCATTCTTTACATCCATCTGATGTAAAGACCATCCCTTTGATGCAGCCATAGCAATGACTGCTCTTACAGTTGCCATCCTTGCAACTGGACTGAATGTTTCTTCATAGTCAATGCCATATGTTTGTGCATACCCCTTGACTACTAATCTTGCCTTGTATCTGTTTACAGAACCATCTGCATTGTGCTTCACCTTATAAACCCACTTACAGCCAATTGCATTCTTACCTTTAGGCAAAGGTACTAACTCCCATGTAGCATTTGCTTCCAAGGCATCCATTTCTTCATCCATGGCTTTCTCCCATTTTTCTTTTCCCATGGCTTTCTCAAAATATGTGGGTTCTGGTTCCTGTATCACTTTGACCATATATGCATAGTGAATGGCTGTAAATCCATCATATTTCAGCCTATCCACAGGATACCTAGCTCTCGTAGACCTGCGCAAAGTAGGTTCACTCCCAGGTGCTCTCAAAACATCCCTGGTCTTTCTTACTCCAGGTGTAACAATAGAAGGAATACCCAACTCATCATCAATGCTCTGTTCTGAGCCACTGGATTCACCATCCACATAAGAGTGACCTGCATTCACATCAAACATGGACTGATCAACCTTCTCTTTTCCTTTTCGTGATACCTGCATACCACTATCTGCATTACTTTGAGAAGATTCTCCTGATCTCAATCTGCCTGTCCATGGTGAAGAATGTGAACCACTACTAGAGGACGCTCCAGGTCCACTAATATTTTGTGACTGCTGCTGTGAATTTTGTGCAGCATTACCATTTTGTGCATCTACATCATCAATCACATTTACTGGTTTATACCAGCTACTCATCTCATCAAAAACAACATCTCTGCTCACTGTAAACTTACGAGTAGAAGGGTTATAGCATCTATACCCTTTTTGCTGCAGAGAGTAACCAATAAAGATGCACTTCTCAGCTTTTGGATCAAACTTGGATCTCAACTCATCTGGCACATGTACATAGGCAATGCAACCAAAAATTTTCAAATGAGAGATATCTGGTTTCCTACCAGTATACCTCTCCTCTGGAGTCATTCCATGTATTGCTGCAGTGGGAGTCCTGTTCATTATGTAGACTGCTGTAGCAACTGCTTCAACCCAATAAAAATCTGGCAAGTCTTTTTCATTGAGCATGGCACGAGATACCTCTCCAATATGCCTGTTTTTCCTTTCTGCAATTCCATTTTGTTGTGGGGTATAACTGCATGAATATTGCTGCTTTATGCCATGCTCCTGTAAGAACTTTGCAAACTCATTTTAGAGGTACTCTCCCCCTCCATCTGACCTTAGGCATTTTATTTGCAGACCTGTTTCTTTTTCAGCCATAGCTTTAAGGGTTTTGAAATGCCCAAAAACTTCACTTTTCTTTTTCATAAAATACACCCAAACTTTTCTGCTATAGTCATCAATAAAAGTGACAAAATAATGACAGCCTCCAAGAGATGCAGCTTTAGTAGTCCACACATCAGAGTGGATTAATTCCAATGGCTTCTCACTCTCTTGAACATGTCTAGGAAATGATTTCCTTGCCTGTTTTCCAAACTGACATGCTTCACATACCTTATGCATTTCTGCAACCTTGAATTTTGGCAAACCTGCAACAGTATTTTGGGCCTGCATTGATTTAAGTCGCTGTACATTAACATGACCAATGCGTTTATGCCAGATATCAATATCTGCAACTACACCGGTCCCATGTGCAAACATTGCTGCACTCAATTCAGACATGTCTGCATCCAATGTAAACATTCTGCCCTTCTTCTTTCCTTTTGCTATCAAGTGACCTTTATTTTTCATATCCTCAACAAAGCATCCATGAGGATTAAATCTGACCTGCAAGCCCTGTTCAACCATTTGACCAACAGAAACCAGATTCTTGGTGATATTCGGGACATGAAATACATCAGACAGGTATTTCTTTTTCCCATCCTGCATAGACAAGGGAATTTTTCCAATCTGCACAATAGGATGTGCAGTATCATCACCAGTCTCCACAAATCCTGGTTTTTCCATTTTCCTTGCATCCTCCATCCATTCTGCATGACCTGTCATGTGGTTTGATGCACCTGAGTCAACATACCATACATCGTTGCTTTCTTCTGCACTTGTCACAGAATTGTTCATGTGCTGCACCATAAACAGATGCTCATTTCTGTTATCACCCTGTCTACTAGAGGATGCATAATTTCCTTGTTGCAGTTTTCCATTCATGATGTCATTCTGCTTTTTATAGCAGTCTTTAGCCATATGACCCATTTTACCAAAATAGTAGCATTCAACATTACTGTTTACATTTTGGCCTCTTTGCCATCCACCACGACCTCTTTGGCTCCCCCTGCCTCTAGAGTTACCACGTCCTCCTCCATAGGACTGGTTTTCTTGAGTTTGCTGTATATTCTGATTTCTACCACGGCCTCCATATCGCCCTCCTCTACCTCTGCCTCTACCTCTTCCAGCATTTGAGTAGAAGACAGCTTCTTTTGAAGTTCCTCCTGAAGAAGATGCACCACCATTTCTTTGCTCCTCAGAAATTAGAAGAGCAATCAGCTCCTCAAAATCATGAAATCTTTCACGAACTGAAATGGATGTCCGAAACTGTGCATAATCCTTTCCTAGACCATTCAAGGTCACAGAAACTAAATCATCATCTTCCACTGGTGACCCAATGGAAGCAAGTGCATCTGCAATCTTCTTCACCTTCATGTGGTAGTCGTTGATGCTCATATTTTCTCTTTGCACATTGTGCAACTCTTGCTTGAGCTGCATTTTCCTGGCTTGTGTATTTGTGCTATACATTTTTGACAAAGTATCCCATGCCTCCTTTGGCGTACTTGCATCCTGAATATGCACAATCATAGAGTCTCAAATGCTGATAGACAGCCAATACATAACTTTCCAGGCTCTCTCATGCCATGCTTTAAATGCCTGCATTTGCTGTTGATTGGGAACATCAGGCAGAACTGGTTCTTCTTCATTTCCCGCAACAGATTCCCAATATCCTTTTCCCATAAGGAAATTCGTCATTCTAAACTTCCATGCTTGGAAGTTGTTCTTGTCAAGCTTTTCAGTGACAATTTGTGAAAGAGAATCAGATGCCATTATAGAACACTGCAAAAAATTATGTCACTGCAAAAAAACACAGCTTCACCCTCACAAGGGAAAATCTGCAAAATTGGCGAAAGTGGTATTTTACCACACAGTCACTTCCTAGTGACGATTTTGCATCAACAGGCAACAGGGATGATTCTGTAACTCCCAATATCTCTGCGCACAAGCATACGATGCAATTTCTAGAGTAACTTTTCACGGACCTGTAGAACAGTGGCTGCACAGCATAAAACTGGGCCTTTTCCTGAGTGCGTGCAGAAAACTTCCGCCTCCAAAACAGGTCCTGAAATGGCCTCAAATCAAAAGAACAAGGTCGCCAAGGGCTAAAGCCCTCTCCCGCAGCATATACTGCCCTCTTGCTTCACCGCGAAGGGCGTCTCAACCTGAGACAATGCACTCCTGCACTTTCCGGCTGTGCTACCTGCAGAGATCTGCTCCCAAAACAGAAAATGAAAGCAACACTGCTCCTCTTACCAGAACACCACGAGCTTGGCTTGCTTTCTTGAGCTCCTTACCACGAACAAGGCTCTGATACCATGTCAAGATTGTGGGAGAGAAGGAAGGAGTCTCACTTGAAGCTTTCTTGCTTGCACAATGGGGGAAGACACACAAGGGTGGAGGCTGAAAAACAGTTTTCCTCTTCTTAGTTGTGTAAGCCAAAAGAACTCTAATACAAAGAAATAGAAGAACCCTATATATGGGTCTCAAGCCAAACTCAACTAACTAAGGTAGCATACTAACTGAGCCACGAACTAGAGTAGATAAGGATAGCTATCATGTAGCTATTATTCATGGGCGGTGTACCAACCGCGTCTGCAACTGACAAGTCGGTGACATAAATACACAACGGTCACCCTGGCGTATCACGAGTGGAGCTCGATATCTCAACACAACATGGGTCTGCTTTGGCTTGGGTATCTCTATGTAAAGTAGGATATCTAAGACATGATGCTAGAATGCCGTCAGGAGACCGTGACCAATTGAAACCCAGATTTCAGGTCGATCCTAGCAAGTTCAGCCAAAATGAAAGTTTTGTTGCAAGAGACAGACTCGAAAAACCTTAGGTGACAAACCCCAAAACATTCCATGGGGGTGCCAAGCGGCAACGCTTAGATTTTTTTCTCAATGGACTGCTAAAATGGGCTTGGACAGCTGATAGGCGAGCACGTTACATCTTGCTTTTTCTTGCTCATACTTCCACTTGGGCTTCTCCCTTCACTTTTCTTGTTTTATTCATTGAGTCGTGTTCATGGAAGCATTTAAACTGATGATGGTGAGGATGATTAGTTATGAGAAAGTTAACAATTAGCTATTTAGTCGATGACAACTTTCCTTTATTAACTTATTTCAATGGTGGTGTCTCTCTCTCAAGTCATCGAACTAATGGAAATGATAATGATGAAGATGTTGACTTTTTTGTTGACATTTAATCCACAAAGATATTTCAATTTGTCAAAAATGATGGGATAATCAACATTATATTTATGTAATACTAATGTTGTTAACCTTTAATATTTATTCCCCTCCACAAGCCCCCCATTCACATGGAGGGTCTTGGGAACATTATAATACATGAGACTGCCCACACATGATGTGGATGTCATGCAAGAAGAAGTACAGTGACTAGGCAAAGCTTGAGAAGGTGATACCAAAGTCAAGATCTACCATCACTTATGGTAATGGATCCAAACCAAGAAAAACACTTGTCTCTAATTTATCATCTCGAGGGTTACTATGTAGGCCATTGGTATCAAATACATATGTACTCAAGAGCATAATATAGCATAGCCTAGAATAGAACAACTTATGTCTACACCTAAATCCATGCTTAGTCTATGCTTACCCTATGTGAGGTGCCTTCTCTAAAAACCAGAGGAGTCCTTTAGTAGTCAATCAAAACTTAGCTCTAAGCACAATGTCATCTAGTCTTCCCTGGAGAAATTATAGACTTAGTTGAGCAAGAATTCAAGTTCTACTTCATAGGGAAAGTGTGGGGTAACAACTCTTGACAATAGTCTAACACTTGTCTAAGAAGGGCCACTTTATGTCTAATCAAAGGTGAGAGTGGGCTGACATTGCACTTTGGTTATAAAAGAGTGGATCCACCTTTTAAACATCCATGACCATTAGGACCAATACTCAACCACACTTTAGTCCCCTAAAATGGTGTTAAATTACTTTTATTCTACTAAAGTTGGAAAGTCACATTCTAGTAGCTCTATCTAGTGTTTAAGAAAGTTATCCAACTTATTGGATCCAACTAGCCATAGGCAATGGATTTTCAAGACCAAGGTCTACCACTTCCCTTGATGGGTTTGTTTTAATTATCTAAATAAGCAAGGCATCTTACCATACTACTTGAGCATATAAAAACCTCATAAAATTAGCTTTCTTTTATTAATTTGTTACATAGTGGTTGTTAACACATCCTTTGATTACATAACAAACACTTTGAAAAACAACATATTGTATCATTTCAATAAATTTATATAGAATTGTTGCTTCTGCAAGAGTGGTCAAAAAATGGCATGCCTAGAATGGGACTTGCCAACCCCACAAGGTTGGGTTGTATATGATCACACTCCTTCCGCAGTCATAGGGAATTTATGGGCTTAGAGCTTGCTAAGGTTCATTGAGTCCCCAAATCCCTCTTACATGGTGAGGTCACTTATCACTCAACCCTTTGTCCTATCAATTTCTTGAGTGATCACAAAACAAAACACCTAACTCTTGCAAGAGTGTAGAACCCTCACCTTGCAAGGTGGTTTTTCCGAGTATTTTGCAAGATACTAAAGTGCATTGATGTAGGGATCCTAATGGCTTAAATAACCATATGTTTTTTAAATCTATTTATTACAAGCATGAATTTATAGGGTACGATAAGCATCACATACAAAATATGAAGATAGTTATGCTACAACTAGAAAAAAGTTTAACACTTCTTGAACCATTTTGTACAAGAAATTATCCTTGCTTTTATCTTGTATTATATTTCTAAGAAACAAATATCCAACTAAGTTAGTTTCAAGGTTTCTTAGATTTTTATCGAGTTAATTTTTATTTAGTATATTTTTTAGAGAAATTACATGTTTTACATGCCTTTTTAGCACTATTGGCCTTATTTTTATATTCCCACTAACATGATATGATAGCCACATATTTTAATGAAGGAAATTTGAGGGTTTGAAAGTGGGATCCATAATTTGCACAAATGTAGCTATCCTTGTACATCCATCCATCATTGTGTCGAACCACTACAACTTTGGGTTAGCATGCAACCCTTGCTATTTTAGTTGCATAGGTTCTAGCCTTCTTATGTTGTACTTCAGCTTTAAGGTACACCTCAACTTCAAATGATAGGCTCATTGATGTGATGGGTTCTAGCCTTCTTGGGTTGCACTTCAACCTCAAGATACACCTCAACTTCAATGACAATGTAATGAATGAGGCTAAGAGGAGAGAAGAGAATGAGAAGAAGAGAGACAAAGAGAGGAAGAAGAAGAAATAGGAAAACTAGAAGAGGAGAGAGAAAGACAAGAAAAGGAGGAGAAGGAGAAAGGAAGTCATGGAAGTCGAAGGAGGAGGTAAAGAGTCGGTACTTGATTATGTCTAGATGTCCTAAACTGGGTCTCTTACACCTTATATAACCGAATTAGTTTGATTGGATATTTAAACCCTAGTTTTTATGTATCATGCTCATTACATTCCATCCCAACCCTGAAATTTTTTTCCCTAAAAAATAAAAGATAAATGGAGATACTTAACAGAGTGGCTAAGGAGTGGAGGTATAGAGTACTACTTTGATCCACATTACAATGAGAAGATTGAGCAAAGACTATGGACAACATGTCGTCCATTATAGGCTTGTGATAGTAAATCTACCATAACTTTTGATGGGCTACTCAAAATTGAGCATGTTGCATGTAAAAAAAAAAGATTATAACAATCACTTACAGCCTATGTAGGATAATATAATTGAGACATATACAAAATTATTCTAAAACAATGTACAATCTATAGGTAGTGTGTGGTCAAAAGGAGACATAAGTAGCTAGAGTTGGGCCTCTTGGAGGTGAGGAAATTCATTCACAATGGTGGCTAGGCACCATGAGGCTTCTTCCATGGGTAGGCCTTGCCATTTGATGAGGTATTCCTTGATGGATCAAGATCTTAAGGGTTTATTTCATTGCCCAATGATTACTTCAAGGATATACTAAATGATGCCTTCTTCATCTATGGGGAACAACTCTTTCACATAGTCCACTAAGGTGCCAATGAAAGGCTTCAGCTAGTTGACATCAAAATCTTGGTGGTGGGGGGAAGCTCTAATTGATAAGCCAAGTCAACAACTCTCTTGAGGATTTCGAAGGGGCTATAGAAATGGTGGGCCAACTTATTACCCCCTTGAGAGTGGAGTAACAAGACTTAGGCACTTTCTTGAGGATGAACTCTCCCTCTTGGAATTCAAAATGCCTTCTTTTATCATCAACATAAAGCTTCACATGCTCTTGTGCCTCTTGAACATTCACTTTTCATTGCAAAAGAAATGTCTACATACACTCCAACTCCACTTTACTCTAGGGATTGGTCTTATCACATTAAACAAGATTGTAGGGAGAGGAACCTTATACCCATATAATGCCTCAAAAGAAAGAAATCCCAATGCCATTAGGGCCAAAAACGCTTCAAAAAATGCACTTTTGTTAATCACGAGATTAAGGAAAGGGCCAAAGAGAGTTCGCCATGTGTGCAAGAATATGGTATTCTTGTCTCCTCTTTTTTAGAGATAGTGGAGTCCATTTCGTGATTCTCTCTTCTTTTTTAGCCAAAACCCCTAAAGTCTGACATGTTTTGGAGTCCCAAAGACGTTATTTACTTACAAATCTGACAAAACACGTGACAGAGATGTGATGAAATTAATAATGAGTTTTTTGAAAGTCGAGATATCTTTCAATATTGTTTTTGGCGCCCAATACATACACATTTGTATTTTTGGCGCTACTTTTTAGTTCATTCACCCCTCTTTGAGCTTCTTTCTCTGCGCTTTCATTCTTTTCATGGCTTCCTCCAGGCGCCCTTCTCGTTTAATACACTCTTGCACAGTCTATAGCCAGGGAGCAGATGGAAATTTTGAGCCCAAAACCTTTGCTGTAAACGATTAGGTTACCATGCTGCCATCTTGCAAGGGATCTCATAAGGTGAAAAGAAGAAAACGAGATGATATAAAACATCACTGGAAGGGGCATATCATTGCCTTCAAAATTATGCCCGAAGGCTGGTTTGTCAAGGTGCAACATGTTTACATGGCCAAGGATATGCACTTGCCTCCAAACAAACGTGTTCCCCAACAAACACATTGTAAGTTATTAGTTGAATAACGTATATAATTCTTTTCCATTTATGCAAGTTCTAACAAACGGTTCGTCATTGTAGATATCTTTCCATCAACAAGTATTGAATGGCAACCTGTGGAAAGCCTAAGTGGGACTTTCCATGCCATTCATAAGGTATTGGCAGACATTATTTATGCCGATCAAACTGTGTCTTTTTTTAGTGAATGCAAGGTTTTTATATATTATACATAGTATGTGGTTACCTCTAAAGCAGAAAGATATGGGAATATCAAAGATTTGCCATTGCCAAGTCTTTCATCTCTAAACTGGGAGATTCCTGACAATTTAACGGTGCAGAGTTTCAAATTCAAAATATCTCAGGATATTAAAAAGTCCATGACAGCTGGAATGATCTCAAGAAGAATACGTTTATCATGGTTTGTACCCCTCCATATCTTCGTGGCTTGCTTCAAAATAGCAAATTTACAAAGAACGAAGGTATCCTAGCTAAGTAGAAACTTTTTGGAAGAGGATTTGGACAACACTATAGGGACGCATTGGAAATCTAGAGAGTGCGACCATAAGGTGATATCTTGAGGTGCAGTGTATGCCCTCAATCCTTGGCTTTGGCTTACAGTATCCCTCGCCAAACTCTTGCTTTGGGCTTTGACTACAGGAGATACAAACTAAGATTGGGTATTTGGGTTCCCTTGGATTCCGATACAGATTACACACCATATAAACTTGCGGTGCACGTTTTGCCGCATGAAGAAGTAAAGAAGGTGAATGTTACTTCCAATTGGAGTCTGAAAGATGTGAGGGATACCTTGGAATTGCTAGACAATACATCCCCTAGATATAAGTTCAAAGTGAATGGCGTAACAATTGGTAAAAGAGCCGAGCGCTCTTTCTCTTGTACGAGTTGTTTGTCTCCCACAATTGTGAGTTTTGAGCCTTGAGAATGAAAACTTTGCAGGAATTTATCTTAATAGACTGTCCTTAAGATATTTTTTAGGGGGAACTCATAAGCTATCATGAAGCAAGTTTCCTTTCGAATGTATATAAATAAAATGTACATTACATTTGATTTATAACTGAAAATTTTCATTACACCATGAGGTACAAAAATTTCATATAAATGTACAAAGCCAAAATAATAAGGCTCGTATATGCTTATGTTTGCTATTTTGATTCTTTATCGATCTCTTCAAAGATATTTTTTCTCACAGGGCCTTTCTTTGATTGTTGAAAAAATTTCACCTTTACAGGTAGTCTCTTTTCTTGGGGCTTAAGAGGGGATGGATCAAATTTCAGAGGAAAGAGCATTGGCATTCCTTTTTTTTTAGACTCTGCAGTAGTGGTCCCATTGCCTTTGCCCTTGCCCTTGCCTTTACCATTGCCATTGTCCTTACCCTTTCCCTTGCCCTTTCCCTTGCTTGTGCCCTCTACCATTGAAGTTTTGGGAGGAAGAGGGGAGTCAGGATCATATGGTGTGATTGCCCTGTCTAGAATCAGCTCAATGCATCTCTCCCTTATCCACCAAACATATGAGTCAGGATAGTCTCTACACTGTAAGAATAAATGTTATAAGTTAGTGAAAAGAAATCATGATAAGGGTTACACAAACATCAAATGAAATTAACTTACATTCACTCCTTCTATTTGTAACAACTTTGAATCCACTGTTCTGCAAATATTTGAGATAACTCTCCATCCACAAGAATGCGCATCGCTTTGCAATGGAACTTCTTGTAGAAGAAAAGTATAAGGCCTTTGAGGATCAGCAAGATCCTCGTATGTTGTATCCAAAAATGTAGAAACGAGTCTACCAGCACTGCAAAAGGAAGCTTTGTAAGTTCAAAATATTTTTTATAAATAAAATCAAAGTAAGTATTTTTCTTTCAACATACATTCGTGCTTGACCATGAACACCGCTGAGAGAATTCATAAAGATAATTTCTCTTGAAAGACAATTAATGTAGATGAGACTCCAATGCCCTCTGCAAATTCATCAAAGAGTGAGTAGAAGGGTGAAAGCAAATGAATATAAATTTTCCTCTACAGAAAATGAAAAATACCTTTCTACATAAGGGAAAAAGATGTGGTAATTTGTCATACTATCGAAGCTACGAAAAAACGGTGAAATATTAGAACCAGATTTTGCAAATAGTTCCACAGAGAGAAGTGGATCAACAACATATATGGCTCTACGGATATCGAGAGTGAGAGAGGAGACCAATGCCCTGCAGTCAATAGCAAAAGCTATTCAATACAAATTTCATCCAAAATATACTTGAACCTATAAGACTTTACTTATGCAAAAATATATATATATATATAAGCCTTACCTTATGCAACAAAAAACAACTGAGTCAGATAGTTAGACATCCCTTTTTTCCAACATGGGCTTGTCCTTGGGAGATATACTAAGATATTCCTCCTCAGGTTCCGCAGAAACATTCACAAGAATCTGCCCATACACTTTGCCCATCCTCTCGCTGTTGACGGGAGCAAGTGATGCGGCTTTGCTCTTGTAAACTTCGTCTTCAGTTTCAAACACCTCCTAATTTTTTTCACTCAAGAAAGACTCCTGCTGGATGGCACCCCTTGTAGAGTAAAGGTGAGTTACATCCTCAACCTTTAGCTTTTTCTCTTTCTTGGACAATTTTGGGGGAATGTTAAGGATTTCAAGGGCTTTTTGATCATTGGAAGGCAAGGGCCTCAGCACTTTATCAAACCTATACCTGATTCTGCTGATGATGCTAAAATCTTTATTCATAAGGGTGATTCTATGAGCATGGGCGGCAGTAATGTAAGCATCGTTCATGAAATCAATAACAAAATCTTCTACGGCCTCTTGCAGGGCAAGAATGGCTGAGAGTTGCCACTTCTTATTTAGACCATGTCAGGATTGTGGGAGAGAAGGAAGGAGTCTCGCTTGAAGCTTTCTTGCTTGCACAATGGGGGAAGACACACAAGGGTGGAGGCTGAAAACAGTTTTCCTCTTCTTAGTTGTGTAAGCCAAAAGAACTCAAGTACAAAGAAATAGAAGAACCCTCTATATGGGTCTCAAACCAAACTCAACTAACTAAGGTGGCATACTAACTGAGCCACGAACTAGAGTAGATAAGGATAGCTATCATGTAGCTATTATTCATGGGCGGTGTACCAACCGCGTCTGCAACTGACAAGTCGGTGACATAAATACACAACGGTCACCCTGGCGTATCACGAGTGGAGCTCGATATCTCAACACTCCCCCTCGAGCTCAATCCCAATTCCTGCACACCAAGCAGGTCTCTGAACTTGCGCAACTTCTCTGCGCCCAATGCCTTCGTGAATATGTCAGCTACCTGATCCTCTGTGCTGACATAAACTAGATCAATAAGACCTAGTAAAACCCTCTCTCGCACATAGTGATAATGCACCTCAATGTGCTTTGTTCTAGCATGATAGACTGGGTTATTTGCCAAGTGTATACTACTCATGTTGTCACAATAAATGACAACTGGCCCATCTGTAGACTGATGCATATCATAAAGTAGCTTATGTAACCAAGCTACCTCACATGCAGCCATTGCTGCACCCCTGTACTCAGCCTCTGTGCTCGACAAGGCAACTGTAGGCTGTTTCTTGCTGCTCCAAGTGACTGCAGCACTCCCAAAAGAGAACACATATCCACTGGTAGATCGTCTATCAGAAATGCTACCAGCCCAATCAGCATCAGTGTATCCATGCAACTGTATCTGAATCCCAGTCTCATAAAATAGTCCATACTGCAATGTGGACTTCACATACCTGAGTATGCGTCTAGCCGCATCCAAATGCGGTTTCCTTGGAGCCTGCATAAACTGACTTACCAATCCAACAGCATAGCTCAAATCTGGCCTGGTAATAGTCATATAAATCAAACTTCCTACTATGCGTCTGTACATAGTAGGGTCTTCTAGAAGCTCACCTGCATCTGTGCTCAGCTTCACATTCTGCTCCAAAGGAACTGAAATAGGCTTACAGCCTGTCATCCCATATTTGGACAGCATGTCCAATCCATACTGTCTCTGCAAGAGCTGTATCCCACTTGGTGATCTAATCACCTCAATGCCCAAGAAATAACGCAGCTCTCCCAAATCCTTCATCTCAAACTTTTGCTTCAATAGCATTTTCACATGAAGGATATCTTCATCACTGTCACCTGTCATAATCAAATCATCAACATAAATGACAAGTAGCATAATACCTTTCTCTGTTTTTCTCACATAAAGTGAGAAATCTGCCTTGGAAATCTGAAAGCCAATAGTGACAAGATACTGTCCTATCTTGTCAGACCATGCTCTAGGTGCTTGCTTCAAGCCATACAATGCTTTCTTCAACCTGCAAACAAACTCAGGATGAACAGCATGCACATAACCTGGTGGCTGCTCCATATAGACCTCTTCTTGCAAATCACCATGCAAGAAGGCATTCTTTACATCCATCTGATGTAAAGACCATCCCTTTGATGCAGCCATAGCAATGACTGCTCTTACGGTTGCCATCCTTGCAACCGGACTGAATGTTTCTTCATAGTCAATGCCATATGTTTGTGCATACCCCTTGACTACTAATCTTGCCTTGTATCTGTTTACAGAACCATCTGCATTGTGCTTCACCTTATAAACCCACTTACAGCCAATTGCATTCTTACCTTTAGGCAAAGGTACTAACTCCCATGTAGCATTTGCTTCCAAGGCATCCATTTCTTCATCCATGGCTTTCTCCCATTTTTCTTTTCCCATGGCTTGCTCAAAAGAAGTGGGTTCTGGTTCCTGTATCACTTTGACCATATATGCATAGTGAATGGCTGTAAATCCATCATATTTCAGCCTATCCACAGGATACCTAGCTCTCGTAGACCTGCGCAAAGTAGGTTCACTCCCAGGTGCTCTCAAAACATCCCTGGTCTTCCTTACTCCAGGTGTAACAATAGAAGGAATACCCAACTCATCATCAATGCTCTGTTCTGAGCCACTGGATTCACCATCCACATAAGAGTGACCTGCATTCACATCAAACATGGGCTGATCAACCTTCTCTTTTCCTTTTCGTGATACCTGCATACCACTATCTGCATTGCTTTGAGAATATTCTCCTGATCTCAATCTGCCTGTCCATGGCAAAGAATGTGAACCACTACTAGAGGACACTCCAGGTCCACTAATATTTTGTGACTGCTGCTGTGAATTCTGTGCAGCATTACCATTTTCTGCATCTTCATCATCAATCACATTTACTGTTTTATACCAGCTACTCATCTCATCAAAAACAACATCTCTGCTCACTGTAAACTTACGAGTAGAAGGGTTATAGCATCTATACCCTTTTTGCTGCAGAGAGGAACCAATAAAGATGCACTTCTCAGCTTTTGGATCCAACTTGGATCTCAGCTCATCTGGCACATGTACATAGGCAATGCAACCAAAAATTTTCAAATGAGAAATATCTGGTTTCCTACCAGTATACCTCTCCTCTGGAGTCATTCCATGTATTGCTGCAGTGGGAGTCCTGTTCATTATGTAGACTGCTGTAGCAACTGCTTCAGCCCAATAAAAATCTGGCAAGTCTTTTTCATTGAGCATGGCACGAGATACCTCTCCAATATGCCTGTTTTTCCTTTCTGCAATTCCATTTTGTTGTGGGGTATAACTGCATGAATATTGCTGCTTTATGCCATGCTCCTGTAAGAACTTTGCAAACTCATTTGAGAGGTACTCTCCCCCTCCATCTGACCTTAGGCATTTTACTTGCAGACCTGTTTCTTTTTCAACCATAGCTTTAAGAGTTTTGAAATGCCCAAAAACTTCACTTTTCTTTTTCATAAAATACACCCAAACTTTTCTGCTATAGTCATCAATAAAACTGACAAAATAATGACAGCCTCCAAGAGATGCAGCTTTAGTAGTCCACACATCAGAGTGGATTAATTCCAATGGCTTCTTACTCTCTTGAACATGTTTAGGAAATGGTTTCCTTGCCTGTTTTCCAAACTGACAGGCTTCACATACCTTATGCATTTCTGCAACCTTGAATTTTGGCAAACCTGCAACAATATTTTGGGCCTGCATTGATTTAAGTCGCTGTACATTAACATGACCAATGCGTTTATGCCAGATATCAATATCTGCAACTACACCGGTCCCATGTGCAAACATTGCTGCACTCAATTCAGACATGTCTGCATCCAACGTAAACATTCTGCCCTTCTTCTTTCCTTTTGCTATCAAGCGACCTTTATTTTTCATATCCTCAACAAAGCATCCATGAGGATTAAATCTGACCTACAAGCCCTGTTCAACCATTTGACCAACAGAAACCAGATTCTTGGTGATATTCGGGACATGAAATACATCGGACAGGTATTTCTTTTTCCCATCCTGCATAGACAAGGGAATTTTTCCAATCTGCACAATAGGATGTGCAGTATCATCACCAGTCTCCACAAATCCTGGTTTTTCCATTTTCCTTGCATCCTCCATCCATTCTGCATGACCTGTCATGTGGTTTGATGCACCTGAGTCAACATACCATACATCATTGCTTTCTTCTGCACTTGTCACAGAATTGTTCATGTGCTGCACCATGAACAAATGCTCATTTCTGTCATCACCCTGTCTACTAGAAGATGCATAATTCCCTTGTTGCAGTTTTCCATTCATGATGTCATTTTGCTTTTTATAGCAGTCTTTAGCCATATGACCCATTTTACCACAGTAGTAGCATTCAACATTACTGTTTGCATTTTGACCTCTTTGCCATCCACCACGACCTCTTTGGCTCCCCCTGCCTCTAGAGTTACCACGTCCTCCTCCATAGGACTGGTTTTCTTGAGTTTGCTGCATATTCTGATTTCTACCACGGCCTCCAAATCGGCCTCCTCTACCTCTGCCTCTACCTCTTCCAGCATTTGAGTAGAAGACAGCTTCTTTTGAAGTTCCTCCTGGAGAAGATGCACCACCATTTCTCTGCTCCTCAGAAATTAGAAGAGCAATCAACTCCTCAAAATCAGGAAATCTTTCACGAACTGAAATGGATGTTCGAAACTGTGCATAATCCTTTCCTAGACCATTCAAGGTCACGGAAACTAAATCATCATCTTCCACTGGCGACCCAATGGAAGCAAGTGCATCTGCAATCTTCTTCACCTTCATGTGGTAGTCGTTGATGCTCATATTTTCTCTTTGCACATTGTGCAACTCTTGCTTGAGCTGCATTTTCCTGGCTTGCGTATTTGTGCTATACATTTTTGACAAAGTATCCCATGCCTCCTTTGGCGTACTTGCATCCTGAATATGCACAATCATAGAGTCTGAAATGCTGATAGACAGCCAGTACATAACTTTCCTGGCTCTCTCATGCCATGTTTTAAATGCCTGCATTTGCTGTTGATTGGGAACATCAGGAAGAACTGGTTCTTCTTCATTTCCTGCAACAAATTCCCAATATCCTTTTCCCATAAGGAAATTCGTCATTCTAAACTTCCATGCCTGGAAGTTGTTCTTGTCAAGCTTTTCAGTGACAATCTGTGAAAGAGAATCAGACGCCATTACAGAATACTGCAAGAAATTCTGTCACTGCAAAAAACACAGCTTCACCCTCACAAGGGCAAATCTGCAAAACTGGCGAAAGTGGTATTTGACCACACAGTCACTTCCTAGTGACGATTTTGCATAAACAGGAACCAAGGATGATTCTGAAACTCCCAATGTCTCTGCGCACAAGTATACGATGCAATTTCTACAGTGACTTTTCACCGACCTGTAGAACAGTGGCTGCACAGCATAAAACAGGGCTATTTCCTGAGTGCGTGCAGAAAACTTCCGCCTCCAAAACCCGCAGCATATACTGCCCTCTTGCTTCAGCGCGAAGGGCGTCTCAACCTGAGACAATGCACTCCTGCAATTTTCGGCTGTGCTACCTGCAGAGATCTGCTCCCAAAACAGAAAATGAAAGCAACACTGCTCCTCTTACCAGACCACCGCGAGCTTGGCTTGCTTTCTTGAGCTCCTTACCACGAACAAGGCTCTGATACCATGTCAGGATTGTGGGAGAGAAGGAAGGAGTCTCGCTTGAAGCTTTCTTGCTTGCACAATGGGGGAAGACACACAAGGGTGGAGGCTGAAAACAGTTTTCCTCTTCTTAGTTGTGTAAGCCAAAAGAACTCAAGTACAAAGAAATAGAAGAACCCTCTATATGGGTCTCAAACCAAACTCAACTAACTAAGGTGGCATACTAACTGAGCCACGAACTAGAGTAGATAAGGATAGCTATCATGTAGCTATTATTCATGGGCGGTGTACCAACCGCGTCTGCAACTGACAAGTCGGTGACATAAATACACAACGGTCACCCTGGCGTATCACGAGTGGAGCTCGATATCTCAACAGACCAGAGACAGTTGCCACTTGAGACAATCTATCAGAGATCTCTTTAACGACTCTTATAAAAGCAGCCTTTGGAATGACATGCTGTGTAGCTCTCTGGGCTTTCCTGATCTCACTGAAACATCTCTGCATATAGAAGAACCTGGACTTCCTCTTTCTCTTTTGTGGCTTGGGAGGTTCAATGGCTTTAGCAGATGTAGGCTCATGTGCAATTGTAGGGGATGAATCTTTCACAAGGCAAGCCTCACCCTTTGCTTCCTCAACTTTAGGAGAAGAAACATTCACTACACTCAAATTCTTTAACTCCATGGAAGATGTTAGGCCAACACCTAGTGTAGGGGGGATTTCTGTGGTAAAATGCTCTAGGGCCTGTGATGGCCCAGCTTCAGGAAACTTTGAAGAGGGCTCCTCCTCAGATTCATCAAACTGTAACTTTCTTCTACCCCCACTATCCTTCCCATCCAGATAGACTCTTCTTGCAGTTTGCTTTGTCCTTGCCATCCAGAAAAGCAAATACAACAACCAGAAGGACAATAACTGAAATAGCCAAAATCTGTAAACCCAACAGGCTAATCGGCGCGAGAAGGGACGAAATGAGAAATTCTGATACGGCGTGATATGACCAAAACGATGAGAATGGAACCGCGCCCTCGCTCCGTATTGGAGAATACAAGAGGAGAAATTTCGAATGGCACGATAGGAGGAATGCGTGGACGGAAAAACCACTCCCTCGCTCCGTGTTGGAGACGACAATGCTGATACAGCGCGATATGGAGGAAACGAAGACAGCATAGAGACGCCCTCGCTCCGTATTGGCAATGACATAAGGCCGATATGACGTGAGGGGGAGGTTACGAAAGCCTCGAACGAACATACTCGCTCCGTATCGGCACACCTTGTTTCGACCAGCGAAGTAAAGGACTCAGCAAAAAGACCACCGATACAACGTGAGAGATTAGAAACGTAGAAGACGCAAGACTTGGATCGCACCATATCGGCAAGCAAGGCGGGAGAGCTTGAGAAATGTAAAGTGTACACGTAGGAAAAATAACCCCTTATATACCCACGTAAATCATGACAAGTGTCGAACACGTGTCCGACGCTGATTGTGCCACATGTCTGCACATGTCGTGCATATGTTACGTGTGAACTAACGACCGGTCCACGTGTTTGCCATGTGGTTATTGGCCACGTGTTGGCCAACGGCTACTGCCACGTGTCGAAGACCAACGGATAGTGCCAGGTGGCATAATTCTGCGCCAACATAAGGGTGTGTCCCTAATCCATACGGCTTTTTTCGGTTTTTTCTGGACCTCTGTCTCTTATCCTAATACGGCACGAGAGTGAGTGTTTGCCTTCTTTGCTTTCGTCTGTTCGCGTCGTTTTGGAGGTTCTGCAAAGTCTTCCTTCAGCTTTCCTCCCAAGCTCATAGTGCCCAAGCTCGTGTGACCACCATTGTGGCTCTTTCGTTAAGGTTCTTGCTAGAATCACCGATACGGCGCGAGGGGGCACATCCGTCTGAATCATTTCACTCTTATCACACCGTATCGGCAGAAGCTATAAACATGTATGAACCCATAGATTTCCTAGGCTCCAAGGTTTCTCCAGGAACTAGTAAAAGAAGAAGGCTTTCAAAAGGCTCAAGGGCATCAACATGTGATGAGCCTGTACATTCTTTTTCTTCTCCATGCTCTGCCACCAGTGTGAGAATGCCAAGTACATCTCCAGGGAAGCGAATGTCGGTAATGAGAGGTCAAGGAGTATCAGAGCTTACTGATATCACTCCATCAAAGAGGCTACTTGATTTTATCCTTCAGAATGGAATGGATCTCTCATTCTATGGAGTTGTGAAAAATGTCTTTAATCCTGATTGGGACCTTGACAGTGTTCTGAAATCTTATGAAAAATATATTTTGGAGGACTTTTTGGAGTTTGAAAATCTTGCAAGTCCTTCTGTTGAAGTTGGCACAATTGAATATGTCCATGTTCCCATTGGGTCAACAGGAAATGAAAAGTCAGTATTTACTAAGAAGTGTGGTGCCCACTCTCTAGAGAGGTTTTATTCAAGAGACATATTTTGCTCCACTCATTCCAAAAACTGCAAGATGATGAGAAAATCAGCTGCTTTTATTGTTTTCACCCTTGTCAAATACCCTGTGAAAGCTGAGGAGCAACAGTTGGAAGGAGCAAAGTCTGCCAGCTTTTGCATGTTAGATGATCTGGTAGATGAAAAGGAAACAGAGGAGGTTGTAGATGCAGATTTTGAGGCTTCTATTGCTGAGAATTTGGATGTTGCTCACTTCAAAGCTGAGACTATCATTGAGGAGAGCCAAGGAGATACAAACCCTCCAACTGATGAGAGTTCTCACCATATTGTTCCTTCTCTACCATCTATACCTTTCAAGGACAAGGAGTACATTTTAATGTCAAATATTCAAAAACTTTTTAATCTCATGGAAGATTATTGTCTAGCAATTATTGCAGAGGCTTCTGATGCTGCAAATGGGATAATTGACACAGAGAATGAATCAAAGGAAGAGATTCTCAAACTTGATAAAGAAACTCTAGACGATAAGTTTATTGATGCTGGTGAGGCCCTCTCCCTTTGTTTTGAAAAGGCCAAAGAAGCTGAGAAAGAGTTGAGTATTACTGATGAGGACTTCGATCGCATTCAAAGCGAACTTGGGATTTCCAATTTTGGAAGAGAGGAGTCTGAATATGTTAAAGAATTGATTAACACCAATGAGACAGCATCATCAATTAATTTATGGAATCCATTTAAATTGGAGTATGATGAAAATCAAGTGGTAAGATAATTTTGAATTTGCTTCTACACATTGGTAGATTTACATTTCATGCTCATTCAGTATGGGTTTTATTTGCAATTGGAGATTACTGATACAGATAACTTTTTGGGGCGTGGCAAAGGATTGAGAGCTGCTAGTAACACATTCAAAGACATTGCACTCGGCCACTACTTGGCTAGGATTGACCCTGATTCCTTTTTAGTACTTCATAGTAGTTTCTCAGAGGATGCAGCATGGCCCATACTTTGTATTAAAGCTCTTACAAGGCTTCTAGGTTTCTCAGGATTACAATATAATGCCCACAAAGTAATGTTTTTGGAAAAGACTGCAGCAATTAGGATTTTTGGCTACGGTCCAGGTTACTTTGCTTCTAGAGCAGGATACTTTTTGGCGTTTTCATCCTACGCCTTGGCTACAAACCGAACTAATGTAAAATCTATAGCTGGCTACAAGAGAAAAAAATTTCTACGTTATAGAGGAAAGATTCCTGAGGATGAAGAGAATGTGAGAGTTTTGGAAAACTAGCTTTGTATATATTCTTTCTTATATATAAAAGTGCGATTGCTCATGTGTCATTGCCGTCTTTTATCTGCATTCTTTGAAGTTGTCGTCGAAAAAACCAATTGAATAGCTCCTCTAAAGCATTGTTTTTTGTAACTCCTCCCCCATGCCTTGTGCTTCGAAAATAACTTGTGCGTGCTTGATAGTGGGATTTTTCCATGCCTTGGTTACTATAAGTTGCTAAGGGGCCATGCTCCTCCACAAAGTAAGGTCCATGAATATGAAGAATATGCTGCAATACAAAGTAACACTAATTTTATACCAATTGAAAAACCTATCAAAATAAGCCCATATTAAATAATTATTACTTTACCAGATAAAAAGTGATATCTTTTTCTCCCCATGCCTCTTTTATCGCCTGAACAAGCTTTGTGATTGATCTTTTGAACTCTTCCGCATATGTATATGTTGTCTTATGTTGCCTGAGGAGTTTCAGAAAAACATCAAGGTGTATCCAGACCTCCATTCTAAGAAACGCAAGCCTCGGCGTGCTTGCAACATTTGTTGTGATCTCACATAGCTTTCTCCAACACTCCCAAGCCGCATTCACCTGCCTTCCTGAATGGTTTCCTAAGAATCGTCTAGCTTTTGAGCCTCCCATTGAGACATCGGCCAAGATATCTCTTGTTTTTCCTGAAAGTATTGGATCCTTTCTCAAGTGAACTTGGCCCCCATGAAATCCCATTTTCGATAGCAATGCCTCGCATTTATCAATACATTCATCTGATAAAGATAATGGCTTAATGGAATATGCGTAGTCAAGATGCAACCTGAGAAGCTTATCGATTATTCTAATCTCTGCATGCAAAGTACAAATATGAATATTCTTAAGAGAGATGGAAAGAATGGGATCCCAGATGTCTTCTATGTTTTTAAATTTACTCAAATCTATAGAGTCTCTATTTGGGGCTCTTCTTACTGATCGCAAACTACTCCAATCTTTGGATCCAGTACTTTCCATGCAATAAATGCAAGGATATTTTGCATTTGCACCATTACATATTCCAAGCATACATTTGATAGTTTTCAAATCAGCACTCATATACCATTCCACATTAACTTTACCAACCCCATCAACTACCAACATTTCGCCTTCACTTTGAGACTTAATGATATTTGGAATACCTGTATGGTTGAACAACCATTTCAACGTTTGATGATTTTCAATTGGTACCTAGGCTGCACCAATCCACCAAATCTCCATCTCGGATTGGATCTTATGCAATGGAGCTTGGCCCTCACCATTGCCATGGTCCAATGCCATGTTCATGAGGCAAATGCTAATTCTTTCCATCTTCTGTCCCTTTTGAATTTGTGCTTCATCCAACTTCAAGGAAAATTTTAGAACACCATAACTTTCTTCTACTGTGATTTTATACATGTGAACCATTGCAATTTGTACCTTTTTTAGATCAACCCATATATTGTTAAACTCATTGTAATCAAAAACTTCCTGTTTTTTTTGTTTTTCATAGGACATAGACCTTTCGATGTGAATGTAATCTCCAAAAACATGTGGAATCTTGCGATTCATGGCAATTCTTGCAGTCAAAACTGCAAGGGCTTGGGGCAATCCAAATATAGTTACCCTATTGCGTTTAAGATTTTTTAACCATAATCCAGAGATAGCATGATAACCTTTTCGACTTATACCCACAGTATCACATGTCTCTATGATTTCATTTGCTTTCACTGTGCCTTTTAAATCCTTCACTAACTCTTTGAGAGTTGGACCTCTCAAATCCACATTTTCGGGTGACTTAAGATTCCTCAAAATATCTTTCTTATTCATGGTTTCCTTCAAAAGTTTGATTCTTTCCTCATTCTCTCGAATATTTATGCTTAGTATGTTAGAGACATATTTCTTTGTAAGATTTAGTCTCCTTTTCTTTGCTCTCTCACACAAGCTGGTTATATTTTTTAATGGTCTCTTCCTCTCTCTAAATCCTACTGGAGTTTCTCTCAAGCGTGTTAGCTTATCGTGCAATGACTTGTTAACATTTTTCAAAATATCAATCTAACTTGTCAACTCTAAAATATTTGTTTGTGTAGTTTCTAGTGCTTTTTTCATTTCGTGCATTTGAGCTATATATGTGTAAGATGCAGAGTATAGCCTCATACAGTAGCCAAGCATTCCATTGTAACCTTCTCCAGCATATCTTATATAGTCATGGGCATTCAAAAAAGGAGGTGGTTTACCTGTAGAAGGATCCCTGGGATAAATATTTCCATCCACCCACAAATCTATATGCTTCATTCCTTGTGTTCGCAACCTGTTGGCTTCAATCTCATCTATCAATACTCAATGATGTATACTTCTCCAAGATGTGTAAATCGGATCTAGCTGAATAGATAGCTTGTATTTACGTGTGCTTACGCCTGTGTTATTTGAAGTAGTATTGCTAGACATTCTAGCAAATGAACCGAGCAAGAATCTCACAGTGATAGGAAGCAAGTGCAACAAAAGGAATGGTAAAAGAGAATAGTGTGTAGAAAGAAAACGCGGGAGCAAACAAATGCGAAGTTCGTACGAAAATCTTGAAAACACAAAATCTCTCGAGTTCCAAGACAATAAACAGCCGAAAAGGTGACCCCTGACCTGGATTAAAAGATGAGGGCAATTAATGGCCGACCTCTTCAATGAACCAAATATTCTCTCATTAATCACATCTGGACAACCAAATCTAGAGGTTTTATTCTTCCTAAACCTCAACTAATTAGCAACTTAATCACTTTCTTACAAGTGCCATTTTTGAAGCGTTTTTGGCCCTAATGCTACAGTGGGTGGGGTTCTTATATGCAAATTTAGCAAAGTGGAGCTAAATATCCCAATTTTGTTGTACATTGTGGCAAAAGCGCCACAGGTAGGTCCCAAGCCATTATTTACCATTTTAGTCTAGCCATCAGCCTGTGGGTAGTATGTAGTGGATGGAGCAAGCTTGGTGTCCATAGATGTGAAAATTGTTTGCCAAAAGTTACTCATAAACTTGGCATCCTGATCATGCAATATGATTTGTAGTAATCCATCCATTTAAATACATGCTCCATAAATTGAGTGGCTACCTGAGAGGTAGTGTATTGGGGCTTGATTGGGATAAAGTGGGCAGACTTATTGAGGCGGTCAACTAGCACATATACATTGTTCCATTCTTTCTTGGTAATGGGGAGGTGAGTAATGAAATCTATAGTGATTTGTGTCCATTTCCCTTCAGAAATAGGCAAGGGGTCTGCAAGAGGCCAATGAGTCTAAGCATACTATCATTGATGGTGATGAGTATAGGAGAAGAGGGGAAGATGAAGGACCATAGGGGGTATTGATGTCCCTTAGAGTTCCTTAAGTTCTCCTTGGCTCACATATCCTCCCTCATCACACACACTCTCTCTCCTCCCTACCTACTTCTCCTTTCTCTCTCCATCTATATATATATCCCCCCTCTCTCTACACACACACACACGTAGTGCATGAGAGTGTGTTTGCAAGCAATAATAAAATGAAAAATGTTAATGGCTTTAACTAAGGCTATTATATAGCCTTCATTACTACGTGGAAAATTGTCGCTCGACTATCTCAACCTCCTTTGAACCCATCACCTTATATTTTTCTGATTGGGGGTAAAGGCGCATGTGCTTAACTGCCTATGTATTACTACACTAAAATTACCTGCACTTGCATATTGTAGACGATGGGTGCCCATCAGTGTCACTTCATTCTTTATTCTTTCAATGACATTTGCATAAAGGGAAGGCCGGTCACACATTGTGATTGTTGGAGTTCCCACGTCTCGAGTCTCTCTCTCTTGCACCATCTACCATACCTCACACCTCTCTTGCTCCTGCTTTCTCATGCTTCCACTTGGGCTTCTCCCTTCCACTGGTACCAAAGCCATGTTCTTCGTGATCTTGAGCTCAATATGACATTACTTCAGCTCTCATCCGAGTTACCTATAGCATGGTTTCACCATTGGCAGCCACCATAGCTCCACGTCTTGAGGTTCATATTGAGCTCTCATTGCTCTAGCACTTCTCAGGACCTATTGAGGCTATCTCGAGGAAATCTTGAACCTACATTAAGCTTATTTTAGAAAGTATTTAGCTCAATATTCAAGGTTGGAAATACAAATACGTTTTTTCAGTTGCGGCCACTTTCAAGCACTTGTGCTTGCTCAACCACTCCTCGGCATTGGACAAAGGCTTTGGCATTGTTTACCACTCCTCCCAGAATTGACCATTAACATTGAGCATTGGTTCTGAGTCATTGAGCTTCAGTTATTAAATAATTGTGCAAACATGGTAGTGTATAGTCATAAAACAGGGACAATCATATCTTCAATGTTTGGAGCTTGTATATGCTTCTTGGGATTCCCATATACCTACATTTTGTTGCCAGATACTTGGGGAATCGTATGCCATTGGCTTGAGATGCGATTGGACTAATTTGAGGACTCTTTTACCTCAATTTTCTCATAGATATCGCTGTTTTCATAATAGGGCTGAATGCTATTTATGTGGGAAATGTCATGCTCTTGGCTTATGTGATGCTCCTGAGATGCTCATTTGACATTGGACACTTAGGGAATGTTTGGCCAATTTATTGGAATGCTTTTGGATTGATTTGAGCCCATATTTGACTCAGTTTTACTATCATTTTTTTTTCTATAATAAGCAAGGTTCAAGGTTATTTTATGAGTGAAAGAATATGCCTATTGCTTGTTGATGCTTCCCAGCTACTTGGGATGATACATTGATGTCTATGGTTGATGCCACATGCTTTGCCATGCTCCTAGAATGCTTTTTGGCTTCAATTGACCTCACTTTTTCTTAGAATTGGCTATCATTTTATTGTTTTACATGCAATGGACAACAAGCTTCTAATAGGGATATTCTATACCTAATGCTCTTTCATGTTGTTCGAGCATTCTATCGGATGTATTGGTGCATGACATTGAAGCTCTATGCTTGGTTATGCTATTGAATGCATTTGAGCTTTGATTTGAGCTTAGGACATTTGACATTGGTTGTCAGTTACTTCATTGGATGCTTCAAAGGTCTATGACATTACCAACTTGGAAATTTTATTGGGTCTTATACTATCAGCTATGTACTTGATGTATCTTGGATGCTTGGATGCCACTCACAAGAGGATTTGAGCTTTGTTTTCTCACTTGGCATTTGAATTTTGTTCCTCTTACTTGATACTTGGATGTCACATTGAGCTTTGAATTTTATTTGCAGTGAGCTTGAGTATGATGTACCTCATTTTTAGCATGTTGTAATGGTAGACTTTTGTATTATTTATGAGAGCAATCTCCTCCATTTGATGCTATTTTGGTCACAATTCATTATTTAGTCCATACCTCTTGTTTTCAGCTTGTTTTGGCAGTGATTTTGGGGCTATTTGCAGGTATTACAACAACATATTTGGTCTGTACTGTGCCTCTTTTTTCTTATAGTATGGCAGGTCGTTCAAATGACAGTGCCTTCATTAATATTGAAAAGTTGGATGGCAACAATTATGGCTATTGAAAGACCCAAATTTGGCAAGCTTGCTGAAGAAAAATCAAACTAGGCTGATCAAATGTAAAAGAATTAAGCCTAAAGGTCACAATCAGGATGTATGGGATGACTTAAATGAGCTTTGTAGGTCCACGATTATCCTACCCCTCAAAAAGTAGGTTTATTATAATGTTGAGTGAAGGTCCACCAATGTGATTGCCCAGTCCAAAATTATCTCAATATACATCTCCCTCATCCACAACATATATGACTCAAGGTAATCTTTGTACTGAAACAAATCACACAACAACTCAGTTGAGAACACAATAGAATTTTAACTTAAAAGAAAATTTATATAAAAGACTTACATTCACCCAATCTATGTTCAATAACTTTGAATCTCTAGCCCTGCAAAGATTTGAGACAACTCTCCAACCACAACTATGTACATCACTTTATAGTGGGACCTCTTAAAAGAGAAATTTAAAAGGTCTCTTAGAGTCAACAATATCTTCAAAACTCGCATCCAAGTGGGTAGTAACAAGTCTAATAGCACTAAAAGTAAAAACTTGTTAAGAAACAGTAAAGGCTACCTACAACAAATCTAAAAAATAAGAAAATACTATTAATGATAATTTTTTTCCATTCCATTAATTCTTGAAAGAGAATTCATGAGGATGACCTCTCGAGCAAGAATATTGAAGTAAATTACACTCGAATGACCCATGTAGAGAAAACATTAGTTAGCAATGAATATTAAGAAAACACCAAAAGTAAATATGTAAAAGGGATTTGTCTTTCAATATACATAAAAAGATATGTGAGTATGTGGTACTATAATTTTTTTAAAAAAATCATGCAATAGTTGAACTAGACTTTGAAAAAAGATCCATAGAGAGAAGTGGATCAACAATAAGTATGTTCTTAGCAATTTCATTATGAAGAGAAGCAATGTATGCCATGTATAGAAACAAAGCCCAAAATAAGAGAATGAAGGTGCAATAAACTTTGCAAAAAGTTAATAAAATCTATTGACAAACCTCACCTTAAACAATAATAAATAAAATAATCTGATAGCTGAATATCTTTCTTCTCTAATATACTCATCTTCTAGAGATAAAGGTAATCCTCTTTATCTACATCTCGAGAAACATTCACAACCATTTGGGTAAATAAGTGACTAACATCTTTAATGATAGGCTATGTCACTTGTCTCAACTTTGAGGGAACATTGAGGATATCAAAGGCTTTATAATTAGTAGCAGGTAGTAGCTTCAATAGTTTGTCAAACCTATATCTAAGTCTACTCATCGTACTGAAGTCCTCATTCATCAATATGACCTTGTATGCATGGGCAGCAGCAATGTAAACATCATTTATGAAATCAATGATGAAGTTCTCTAGAGCCTCACGTAAAAAAATTATAGCTACAAGTTGCTACTTCTTATGGAATCCATCAATTGTGGCAACCGTGGACAATCTATTTGAGATATCCTAGACCATTTTGATAAATGTGGCCTTCAGGATAAGATGGTTGCTTGCTTTTTAGACTTTCTTGATTTCTCTGAAGCACCTCTACATATAAAAACACCTTAACTTCCTTTTCCTCTTGGTTGGGGCTAGTTTGAAAGGTTCTTCTCTTGGAGTTTGACTGTCATTTGAAGATGTGGTTTCACCTTGATTTTCAATGGGAATCTCTTGAGGCACTATTGGAAGATCTAGGATAGTCTAGTTAACATTTTGCTCTAAAGGAATATCAAAATCTTATGGATGTGGTGTCAAGGAGAGGACTAGAGAGAGAGAGAGAGAGAGAGAGAGAGAGAGAGAGAGAGAGAGAGAGAGAGAGAGAGAGAGAGAGAGAGAGAGAGAGAGGTGAGAGAAGATTGTAGAAGAGAGAGAAAGAGAGTGACAAGGATAGAGAAATACTAATAAAGGAGAGAGAATGATAGAAAACGAAGAGAAGCCATCAAAGCTATGAACAAGGAGATGAGGTAAGAGACAGGAATGTATTAATATTCCAAAAAGATATGAAATTTTACATGTCTCTCCCTTTTATACCTATGTTAGTGTCACAATGTATTATTATTATTTCTACACTAAACATCTCTTCTTCCCAGCTTCTTACAATCCATCCCATCCTAAAGGTTTTTTCCCACAAAAATAAACTTAGAAAAGTTGGAAAGGATGGATAAAATAGAGTACTATTCTGTTTTCAATTATACAAAGTAGGGAAATGAATGAAAGATTGAAGACATATGGACTAAAATGAATGAATATAAGTAATCCTTAGCTATATACATGATCATGAGTTCATCAAAAGAGTTTGGAGCCTCCTTCAAGAAATAGACTCAAAATGAAAAAGACAGCTTGTTGTAAGAAGGGACTAAAATGAATGAACAAAAGTAATCCTTAGCTATATACATGATCATGAGTTCATCAAAAGAGTTTGGATCCTCCTTCAAGAAATAGACTCAAGAAATAGACTCAAAAGAAAAAGACATATGGACTAAAATGAATGAATAAAAGTAATCCTTACCTATATACATGATCATGAGTTCATCAAAAGAGTATGGAGCCTCCTTCAAGAAATAGACTCAAAATGAAAAAGACAGCTTGTTGTAAGAATAGACCTTGCTAAACCAAATCTGCCATAACTTTTGGTAGAAGTATCCAAACAAAATGTGCCACATGTCAAAACTTAGCTCTTGAAGAGTACTTTGACTCTATGTAAGTGGCATAATTATACAAATTTGATAGAATAAATTTTTTTCTAAAATAGAATGCTATCAAGATCATGTCTGCACCACAGTTGGCTCCACAGTAATTATATTGCAGCCACCAATGTATCCCATAGATAAGGAAACTCATCTTATAAAGATTCGAGCCTCCAAGAAGCTTCTTCGAGTGGTAAACCTCTCCATCTAATTAAATATTAAATGATAGAGTGAGAGTGGAGCTTCTTCTCACGTTGACCTATGATAGCCTTAGGGATGTACTGAATAAGATATTCTTCATCTATAGGTGGCAGCTCATCAAATGTATCCACATGAGCACCATAGAAAGTCTTGAGCTAACGAATATGGAATGAATTATGAATCTTAGTGGAAGAGGGTAGTTTCAATCTATATGCTAGGTCTCCAATGCGCTTCGGGACCCTGTAGGGTCCATAAAACATGTGAGCAAGCTTGTTACTAGATCCATCCTTCAAGATAGAGTAACGAGACTTGGGAAATTTCAGCAAAACTAATTCTCATTCTTGAAACTCTAAGGGTCCCCTCTTCTCATCTACATACATCTTCATCTAATCTTCGGCCTTCCTAAGATTCATCTTACACTGTTGAAGAAGGGTCTACATTCTTTCCAATTCTTATTTTCCATGAGGATTGATTTTCTCTTTGAAAATGATTATGGATAAGGGCACCTTATAACCATACATAGCCTCAAAGGGTGAAACTCCGATACTAGCATGAGTGGAGTTATTATAGGCAAACTTAGTCAAGTGAAACCAAGAATCCCATGAATGATACACATCATGATAGAAATGGTGGAGGTAAGTCTCCAACCACTTAGTTACCCTTTCTATCTATCCATTAGTTTGTTTTGATGATAGGTTTTAGGTGCCAATTTAGTGCCCATGGATGTGAATATCCCTTACCAAAAGTTACTCATGAAATTTGAATCTTTGTCATGAACAATCACACGTGGTAATCCATGTCATTAAAAAAAATTCTCCATAAACTAACTAGCCACCTATGAAGTAGTAAAATAGGTCTTAGTTGGAATAAAATGGATTGCCTTGGTGAGTCTATCTACCACCACATATATACCATTCCATCCCTTTTTGATACTAGGAAAACCAGTAATGAAGTCCATGATAATGTGCATCCGTTTGCACGTAGGAATAGGTAATGGCTACAATAAACCACCTAACTTATGGGAGATGTCCTTATTTTGCTAACAAGGCATGCACTTCATGACAAAATGTTTAACATCTTTCCATATTCCTTTCCAATAAAAGCTTTTGATAATCTTATAATAGATTTTAAAAACTCCAAGGTGTCCAACTAAAGGCAAAAAAAGTCTTGCCATTTAACTAGAATAGGCCATTTTTAAGCTGATAATGTGAGTTTTCCTCCATTAGAACTTGCTTTAATATTTGGTTACTTTAATATTTGGAAAACATGATTGAACTCTTCATCCAAAAGATAGGCTTCTTGTAATTCTTCAATCCAATCACAATGTAGCTCATGAAACTGTATATTTGCATATATGAGAAAGAGAATCGGTCACTACATTGTCTTTGCCCTCGTATGAGTGATGTTAAAATCATAATATTGTAGTGTAGCTACTCACCTACACTACTTAGGAGTAAGATTGGATTGAGTGAGGAAATACTTTAGGAGCATATGATCATTTTGAACTCTAAACCGACTACCATACAAATAATAGTATCATTTCTTTATTGCATGTAAGATAGCCAACATCTCTTAGTCATAGACATTCATAGTTATTTCCTTATCTGTAAGCTTGTGATTTTTAAAAGTAATCATTCCATGCTTTTGTAATAGAACAACTCCTATGCCTTGACCACTTGCATCACACTGTATGGTAAACTCCTTCAAAAAAACCAAGCATACTAGAATAAGAGTAGAAGTAAGCAGTTCCTTTAACTGGTTGAAGCTTACTATTTGCAAGTGCATCCAAAAATAAAGCATCCTTCTTCAACCTATCAGTCAAAGGAGCTACAATAGCCACATAATGCTTAATGAATCAGCGATAAAATGAGGATAGACTAAGAAACCCTCTAAGTGAAGTAGTGGTAGTAGGTGTTACAAAATCTTTGACACACTGCACCTACTTGGGATCACCCCGAATACCTTTTTCATTGACAATATGGCCCAAGTACTCCACCTAAGTCTTCATGAAAGAGCATTACTTCTCCTTAGCAAAGAGTGTGTGACGCCTCAATACATCAAAAACCTTCCTCATATGTGATAAATGGTCGTGAAGAGTCTTACTGCTATAAATCAAATTGACATCAAAGAATACTAGGACAAACTAAAAAGGGAAAGGCTACAAAATCTTGTTCATCAAACTCTGGAAGATAATCGTAGCATTGGTAAGCCCAAATGGCATCACTAGAAAATGGTATAGCCCTCGATCACTCCTAAAGGCAATCTTGATTGCATCACCCTCTCGCATATGGATTTGATGATACCCTGACCGAGAGAGAGAGAGAGAGAGAGAGAGAGAGAGAGAGAGAGAGAGAGAGAGAGAGAGTGTGTGTGTGTGTGTGTGTGTGTGTAGCTTTTGTATGTGCATCTACAACTAAAAATTGTAGGTCATAGTTTTAAAAAGGGGATGTGTTTCCAATCGAGTGGATATACATATGAACACAAAAAAAAGTGGCATTCTTAAAAGCATTTATATGGATATTAGAATGTTTCTCTAGAGTGCACTTTCATACATGATTGTACATGCATAATTCAACATGCACATAAAGCCACTTCTAGTAATCATCTCTATGGTTTGATTTTGTTATAGTGAAGTTATTAAGTTTCTAGAGGAAATACCAAGATATAATATAACTAGTCAAGACTTTTTGAAAGAGTAATGAGTGTAACAATACTCATACATATTACAATTGCTAAAAAGTTTCTTCATGAGAGGCTTGCTTTACTACTCAATAGGGTTCAAGAGAACACTAGGCTTATCACATTACAAACTTGTTAGCTCGTGGTGAGGACTCATCATAATAATTATAGAATCAAATATTCAATGCTTACATATTAAAAAAGAACACTAATTTGGGATTTTGCAACTTGGCTAGTTGCTAAGTCTCTACATATGGCTTGGCTCATCAAGTTGCCCACGTTCACCTCACTTGGACCTCTCTAAATCCCATTGTACGTAGTTCACTACATAAAGCCGTGACTCTAGTACCCTTGGTTATTCTCTGCCTCATTGCCATGTGAGTGATTCAAGGAGAAGACCCTAGACACCACCTAAGGAGAAGAGACAAGGAACACCAGTAAAGGTGCTTGTGACTTGGTAATAGCCTCAAAATAGCTTAGATTATGGCTACTAAAATCCTTCACCTTTAGTAATGTAAAAATGCAAAGAAACTAACAAAGTTCACCCCAAATCCACCACCCAAGTTATCAAATCCTTTAATCATGTGCTATATTTCATAACAATCTAGTAGAGGAATACCAATCCTACAAGTAACAAATCCACAAAGTACAAATATGGTCTTCACATTACCCATCAAGTGTAAAGATGATGCATGATGGGACCACCAAGGATCATGAAACATCAACATCATGTGATCATCACAATAGGTTGCTAATGTTAGTAAGGATGGTGAAGGTTTCTTCAAGTCCCCTTATACCATATAGCATCAGTCAACATCCCACTTGTATTACAAAAAGAAGAACACTCCAATCATGAAACATCAACATCAGTTGATCATTACAATAGATTGCTAATTTCAATAAGGATGAACAAGTTTTCTTGAAGTCCCCTTCTAGCATATAGCATTAATCAACATTTCACTTGTATCAAGGAAAGAACACTCACATACTCTCAAGCTCAAGACCATCTCATCAAACCGGAAGTAGTAAGGAGGCACCAAGTATAAGACTACTTACCCAAGTATCTAAAACATGTACTCAACATTTAAAAAATAGACTTTTGATATATAAACAAAGTCATTTAGCATCACAATGTTTCACATGTAAGATAGATCACCACTTTGTCTCATCCAACCACCATAAACTTTAAACATGTGAGCCAAAGAATTCAAATTCGTGCACATAAAAGGTTCCTTAACATGAACCATCATTTTCATATGTATGAGAGAGAGTTACGAACAATTTTATTCACACCTCTATAGTAAGTTGCATGAGTGATACTAGGAAAAACATGCTAGTATTCCTATTAAAAAGGTATTGTGCAATTTTTGATAGCTGTCATTGATGATTGCACATGGCTCCCATATGATGATCATCTATCATTGTAGCTAAAGCCCACGGCCTCATTATAGGATACATACTCCTCAAGTATAAGATAGCTACAACTCGCTGTTATGCTCCAAGCTGGCATTGATTCCCTCTATTTTAGCAAGAGTCCCCCCTAGGATGACAATCGATCCTCTATTTGTTGCAAAAAGATATTTCATGGAAGATTTTAATGATAAGTATATGTTCTAAAAAGGAAGTAGATCTCACTACATGTTTAATTTAGATGCTAAAATTCTTTCTATGAATGTTCTTATATATGTTAAAGACAAAAAAAAATGCTTTCAAACATTGAAATATAGCATGAACATATTGGACATGGAAATATGCAAAGGCTGAAATTGATACAATCCAAAGGGTTAGTTACAAGGTTGCCTTCTTCTAGAGTTGCAAAATTTCATAAAGTCTGTAAAGCATGTCAGTTTGATAAGTAGGCAAGACAACCATTTTTACATGATAGAGATGTGAGCATGAATATACTCGATGTTGTGCATACAGATGTTTAGGGGTCTACACAGAATATATCTCTTGGTGGGAGTAACTATTTTTTCATAATTATTGATAATTATTCAAAAAAGCTATGGGTGTCTTTCATGAAAGGAAAAGAGTGATGTGTTTGAGCACTTCAAAACTTTCAAGGTTGTTATTGAAATAGAAACAATCTTGAAAGTTAAGTGCTTGAGATCAAATGGACGGGGAGAGTACCTCTCTAATGAGTTTAGTGACTCCTCCACGTCTCATGGGATAAAGAGATAGTTTACTTGTGTTGTAGGTATATCTCACAGAAAAATGGGATTGTAGACAGGAAAAGTATGTATATTGCAAAATTTACATAGAAATTGATGGATAAATTTTTTTTCCAAAACATTTCTAGTCTAAAGTTATTCACACTACTGTCTATATCATGAACAAAACTCCCATAGCTACAATGACCCTAAAAGAACATTTCACACACAAGAAGCCCGATGTGTCACACTTGAAAGTGTTTAGTTTGTATTGCATATGTTCATGTTCCAAATGAGCTATGAAGAAAACTTATTCTAAAGATTGAAAAATGTATTTTCATTAGATAATCTTTAGACTAGAAAGGGTATCACTGTTATAACCATGTCACAAGTTCAAAAGTGAGTAGGGATGTTATTTTTTATTAGATGAGCAGTTGGTATCTAGTGGTGATCCATTGGATGATGATCATGATCAAGATCATGATAGTTATGTGTAGAAAGAAAAGAAAGAATCATGAAGTATTAGTGGACTAGAAATATCATCTAATTGGTGCCCCAAGAGGAACATCAAGAAAATAAGGAATCTACTGCAAGAAAATCTATCTTGTATCATCAACAAGTATTCATTTCATATTTTATGTGACCACAACAAGGAAAAGAACACAAATCTTCTCAAATATTCATGCAATTTACTCTCCCATAGATTTACCTTGAAAAATTTTTATTATGCTCTTCATATTTTATGTGACCACAACAAGGAAAATAGCACTAATCTTCTCAAATCTTCACGCAGCTTATTCTCGCATGGATCTAACTTGAACAAAATCAATTATGCTCTTTAAATTACTCATATAATTCATCAAAAGATCACAAAAACACAAGGAAATACACCATTTTGAATGGAAATCATCACATAGCATTCTTCTTCAAAGGTTCCATACATTTTTCTCACAACCTCTCACTCATAAATACATTGTTTTGCATAGATTTGGCTATCTCTCACAAACACACTCTCTCTCATACATATACTCTCTCTCAATAATACAATGTTATAATCAAGAATTATCATACATAATCCCTCTTTGGTCATGGATACTCCTCCAAGGAGGTATGGCTACTATGAAAGGTCACCAGAGCCACTACAGTGTCCTTTCACAGCTCAACAGTATCATTGTCACTTCAGTCTTTACTTGAGTATTCAACAGCTACTTCTTCCACTCTTTGAGCTATTTTGAACTTGTATTCATCTCTGCCCAAGGTTAGAAAACTTCCCCAAGTAAACATCTATCCCCCATAACACTTTACAGAGGCATACATAACAGAAACAAAATAGAGATAAAGGCTCTACAAACGGTCAACAGAGGGTTGACAGAAAGTAATCAAAAAGCCTTTATCTCAACTAAAACCATTCAAAACCATCAAGAATCATTCAATAAGCTTTGAAACACTCTCAAAATTCATCAATCATCATTCTATCCTCTCATATAGAAAGAAGACAGAGCAAAATCAACAAACTCAATTAGAACTAATCAGACACTATGAGGACATCAACAAAACATGTCAAAACATCATATCTCCACTAAAAACATCATAAGCTTCTCAAGCCTAATCAACCTTATCCAAAACTCACTCAAACACTGCCAAATCAATTAATCGTCATAAAAAATCAATCAAAAATTAACCATTCAGTCCACGAAAATAATAAAAAACAGCCAAAAATTAAGTCATTGCACCCCTCAACATATTCCCACACTTAATCAGGGAGTGCCCTTGTGACCTTAGAAAAAGAAAATAGAAGTTTAAAATATAGTTCTCAGTTTGATCTTCCACATCATCTTCAAGAAACACCATCCAAGCATGACCCCAACTTATAACCATCAATCAGCTTCATCTTCATCTTCAACTCCATGCAAGAAGGATAAAATACCACATGTACACCATAGAACATATACAAAACTCACATAGACACAAGAAAATGTAGTCTAAATGGCACATGCTCCCAAAAAATGAATAGCAAAGAGAAAGATTTTCATTAAAAGGATCAATACATCCAAGTGAGTGTCCACATGTTATGTAGGATGAAGATATTTTTTCTTGAACTTCATACTTAGCTTGAGACATTCTAGACTCTTGTTCTCATCCACAAAATGTAGAGGCACATTCTGGAGAAACTGTAAACAATGTCAAGATTGTGGGAGAGAAGGAAGGAGTCTCGCTTGAAGCTTTCTTGCTTGCACAATGGGGGAAGACACACAAGGGTGGAGGCTGAAAAACAGTTTTCCTCTTCTTAGTTGTGTAAGCCAAAAGAACTCAAGTACAAAGAAATAGAAGAACCCTATATATGGGTCTCAAACCAAACTCAACTAACTAAGGTGGCATACTAACTGAGCCACGAACTAGAGTAGATAAGGATAGCTATCATGTAGCTATTATTCATGGGCGGTGTACCAACCGCGTCTGCAACTGACAAGTCGGTGACATAAATATACAACGGTCACCCTGGCGTATCACGAGTGGAGCTCGATATCTCAACACTCCCCCTCGAGCTCAATCCCAATTCCTGCACACCAAGCAGGTCTCTGAACTTGCGCAGCTTCTCTGCGCCCAATGCCTTCGTAAATATGTCAGCTACCTGATCCTCTGTGCTGACATAAACTAGATCAATAAGACCTAGTAAAACCCTCTCTCGCACATAGTGATAATGCACCTCAATGTGCTTTGTTCTAGCATGATAGACTGGGTTATTTGCCAAGTGTATACTACTCATGTTGTCACAATAAATGACAACTGGCCCATCTGTAGACTGATGCATATCATAAAGTAGCTTATGCAACCAAGCTACCTCACATGCAGCCATTGCTGCACCCCTGTACTCAGCCTCTGTGCTCGACAAGGCAACTGTAGGCTGTTTCTTGCTGCTCCAAGTGACTGCAGCACTCCCAAAAGAGAATACATATCCACTGGTAGATCGTCTATCAGAAATACTACCAGCCCAATCAGCATCAGTGTATCCATGCAACTGTATCTGAACCCCAGTCTCATAAAATAGTCCATACTGCAATGTGGACTTCACATACCTAAGTATGCGTCTAGCCGCATCCAAATGTGGTTTCCTTGGAGCCTGCATAAACTGACTTACCAATCCAACAGCATAGCTCAAATCTGGCCTGGTAATAGTCATATAAATCAAACTTCCTACTATGCGTCTGTACATAGTAGGGTCTTCTAGAAGCTCACCTGCATCTGTGCTCAGCTTCACATTTTGCTCCAAAGGAACTGAAATAGGCTTACAGCCTGTCATCCCATATTTGGACAGCATGTCCAATCCATACTGCCTCTGCAAGAGCTGTATCCCACTTGGTGATCTAATCACCTCAATGCCCAAGAAATAACGCAGCTCTCCCAAATCCTTCATCTCAAACTTTTGCTTCAATAGCATTTTCACATGAAGGATATCTTCATCACTGTCACCTGTCATAATCAAATCATCAACATAAATGACAAGTAGCATAATACCTTTCTCTGTTTTTCTCACATAAAGTGAGAAATCTGCCTTGGAAATCTGAAAGCCAATAGTGACAAGATACTGTCCTATCTTGTCAGACCATGCTCTAGGTGCTTGCTTCAAGCCATACAAGGCTTTCTTCAACCTGCAAACAAACTCAGGATGAACAGCATGCACGTAACCTGGTGGCTGCTCCATATAGACCTCTTCTTGCAAATCACCATGCAAGAAGGCATTCTTTACATCCATCTGATGTAAAGACCATCCCTTTGATGCAGCCATAGCAATGACTGCTCTTACGGTTGCCATCCTTGCAACCAGACTAAATGTTTCTTCATAGTCAATGCCATATGTTTGTGCATACCCCTTGACTACTAATCTTGCCTTGTATCTGTTCACAGAACCATCAGCATTGTGCTTCACCTTATAAACCCACTTACAGCCAATTGCATTTTTACCTTTAGGAAAAGGTACCAACTCCCATGTAGCATTTGCTTCCAAGGCATCCATTTCTTCATCCATGGCTTTCTCCCATTTTTCTTTTCCCATGGCTTGCTCAAAAGATGTGGGTTCTGGTTC